>NC_065910.1:9696969-10000000 GCF_905147045.1 Nymphalis io | reverse complement strand
TCAAACAATTCTATGAATTAGTTTCGCAATTATATGAGAAATGGATTCTTAATATTACTGTGGATCTGCTCGGGTAAGCGTTAGGTGATAGGTCTAAAAAAATCTTAAGGGTAAGTGGATGTGATACATATTATATTTACGTTAAATAATCAATTTGCTTCTAGATATACTGTAACTGGATACGATTTCAGTTCCAATGATATCGAGTTACTGACAAGTGTTTGAACATATACTTACGATAAATAGGGGAGGAGTATGGAAAACTACCCCGGGATTATGACTTCAATTTTTTTCTTTTATATCATTATTTCGTTTGACAGTATTTTTGTTCGATTACAACGCATAGTAGAATTGTTTACGAGGCGTTAGTTAATAGAGTCCCTATAAAAAAGTGTCGTCACTATCGTAACGGTCCGGGATGTGGCGCTGCATTTTAGGTAGTGATTTTTAACCCCTATTGCCCATCATATTCAATATAGCTCGAATGACTTATAAGTGAACCAAGCGTTAGCTGGCGCACCAGCGGTGGCTTTGGCTGTGGGAGGGTGAAAAGAGGTAAAAGAAAAAGAAAAAAAAAGTAATAGTACGCCGGCTGAAACTTTTCTCATGAATAGTTAACATCATACTGAGCTGGAAAATAATAGTCAGCTGCAACGTGGAGGGGGGGTTGCTTGCGTCAGCTGGTCGCATGAACTTACGTAAAAAAATATGAAAAAATAAAGTCATAGTACGCCAGATGAAACTTTACTATGTTTTTGATTACTTATTTCAAAGTACATAGTATCAGCTGCCTAGGTAGCGGTGGAAAGACCGTCAGCTGACGCAGTAAAGATAGAGATCGAGTTCGAATCGCTCGAATAGAGCGATTCGAACATTTTGTGTTTTTGTCGTGCTTACTTAGCCGAGATGGCCCAGTGGTAAGAACGCGTGAATCTTAACCGATGATCGTGGGCTCAAACCCGGGCAAGCACCACTGAATTTTCATGTGCTTAATTTGTGATTATAATTCATGTCGTGCTTTACTATAGTACTTACTTGTAATAAATCGGTCTTTGACTTTTTCGATTTCTTGAGTTCGATCTCACTACTACTTGGGCGCGACAGTCGCTTTGCTTATTAGCTGTATAAGATCAACTATCAAAGTCAATATCAGCCGGCGTACTATGACTTTTGTATTTGCAACGCCATCTCCCGGACCATAATTACCGTTATGTAACGAAATAATCATGGTTAAATAAAGGAACCGGGCATGAGTTATTTATTGTCGAGTATTCCTAGAACGCTGGGACTTTTCTAATCTGAATTAATTTGAATTGGCGTGGTACATTTTAAGTAAGATTAGACAAAACATCATCGAATTATTTCCTTTTTTAGAAAGCCATTTTTATTTTCTTACAAACTGAAGTTTAATTATTATAAGTATTCAAACAAGGAAATCTACAATTTTCGTACGGAACAGATGAACGGACGTAATGATCTCACGAGGCCGTCATCCCCTACTCCCCTATGTAGTCACACGCGACGAACATAAATTAATCATTATAAATATTTCACAACATTACAAAGGAGACTTTTTTGATCTTTTTAACAGGATATATTCAAGTCCTCATATCTTTGAATCTTGTTCTGTCCAACAACTTGATCTAACCTTCCTCTCTAACTCGGAGAAACATTATATTCCCTTCTCATTCCCTCTTGATTTCGATACCATTTATATTTCAAGTGCCACTTCTAGTATATATCTGGCTCGCTCGCACTCGTGTGCCAGTGTATCTACCGTCTCGCGTCCACTCGAGGTCAGCGTGGGATGCAACCTGAATTTTCATTGTATATAATGCTATAATACACCGCTTTCAATTCGAACGGGTTCGAAGGGTTGGATTCGCTTTTGATAAACTTTAGCAAGCGTTTTTTTCCATTTTTTAGTATGAAATAATATTTTTATTTCCATTTATGTTGCTTTGTATACGTAGCAGTTGATTGCGTGAATGCCGCGGAGTTCGTGCTCGACGAACGAGAGAGAAAGCGATGTTTTATTACATACTATATCTTTCATAGCATCTTATGGCAATTCAGTGGAGTATATGAGGTATTGTATTTGTGAACGTAATACTGGAAATAAAGACAAAGTAAACACCCCAAGATTTCGTTAAATCAAATTAGTTTTCGGACCAGGTATACGTATTTCCAATCTGTAAAACTCCGCAGTCAGTGTGCTGTCACTTAAAATATTTGAATTTGTTATTAAAAACGAATTATTTTAGTAGTCTATTGCTTTACCTACTCTGTATCAGAAAATATTTCTAATAAAGGGCATTGATTATATAATTTAGAATTTTGTAGAACGTAACGTAGTTATATATAATTGACATTAATTTGTATTTTTTTAAAAGAGTAACTACTGAGTTTCACGCCGGTTATTTTCTTACGATTTTTTTTAATGAAACAGAGACCAATGACATTGCAGGTATCTCGGTATCCTGTAAGCGTTTTATTGTATTCTTGTCGAAACTGATTACTCAGAAATTAAAACTTGTTCGTTGAAATCAATTTATCATAACGTTCCCTTTTCTTAACTCACAAAACTCAAACTTGTTGAAATAAAATAACCTGCGCATTCGAGATTGATACTAACAAAAAATATAAAAGTGAAAAGCACTCGATGTTCCAACAAGGAATGTATTGAATTACGTTCGAGATCTTCAAATAATGAGCCCTCGGCTTATAACAAGTTGTACATTTAAAAAGGAAAACTCCACCATTATACTGACCAACGATTATTGAAACCTTTTGCTAAAAAACTCAATTGGTGTCCTGTTAACATCCCGGATAACATCTTCCACGTTTACCATTGGAAAAGAAACTTTAAATTGAAGCGATAAGATTCGAAGTCGCATCGGAAGTTCAAGATGATCTTTTAAGACCGAAATCGTTCCGCGATAAAGATTCTTACGGGTTGAGTGTTAAGGTTTGATTTAGTGCGTAACCGTCCGTTTGTTTGGAGGGCTCTCTAGTTGCACTCCAATTTCGGGGTAAGGTTAATGGTTGAGTAATCGACAGAGGCCGGAGGGCCCGCAGTGTGTGCGTTTGATATGCTGACATTGGATTGCCGTCTCTGGATCAGCTATTGATGATAGTAGCTAGTGATTACGTCCGCAGCACTTGTCTTAACAGACGATTGACACTAAAACAGATTCATAACAGAGCCAGCCGCTATCAATAGCTCAAAGTATTAAAATATAAATGTACATAAACAGCATGTCTGAGTCCTCAAATAATGTCCCCCATATGAAATACTAAAAAACATAAATTTATTACAAAATTGCGTAGTGTTGTTTTTTATTTATGCACAATTATTTAAAATTATGTCGAGTACTTACCAGTTAAATAATTCATTAATTTTATGTAACAGCAGTACTGATGTTACTATTTGGATTCATTTTCTAAAATCTCTCTGCGCTTGTATTTCTATATATACTACGCTCAATTGTTATCTAGTGCCTCTTCCATGTGATCAACTTCCGTGCGTTTTTTTCCCTTTTTTCGCGAATGAAAGTGATACACGCAGTTAAAGAATTGATTTGTTTGTATGTCGGGTAACACGATGCCTGCTTTTGTTGGCTTCTTAAGTTTTATTAAATTTTTCTGAATGATTGTTTGTTTTTCCGTTCGATTTGATTAAATTTCGAGTATCGTGTTCTCTCGATACATGGCGGGCCAGGTAACCACTCGCGTTCATCTCGTATTATGTTTCACGCAATTTTTTCGCAACTTCAGTCACGTGACTGATTGATATGCAGCGAAACCATTGAAGAGCGCCAATTAACGGCATCTTAATGAATTTAGAACCCGATATTATTGGTGGTAATAAGACCATTGGGAAACTTAAGTGTGATATGGATGGATGGAAGTCGGTGACGTTTGGTCATCCGTGTTATCTCGACTTGCGATTTGATTTTTCTTTTTTTATGTAATATATATTGTATGCATTTGATAGGTAAATAAACTGTTAAATAATTATAAATTCAGTCACATGTTCTTCTTTGCTTCTATTTCACAAGGGCTTTTGGATATGGCTGCGAAATCCTCGCGTTTCCCAGGACCTTTATATAGAGTATACCTTCATTTCGTATTGTAGAGACAAACTAAGAAGTGACTTTGCTTAATTTTGATTTTAACGAGGAACACTGCGCGACTTCCTCTACTTCTAATCAATTAAATTTAAAGAATTCTTCTTTTTGCTCGGTATGTCCTATATTAAAAGAAAGTTACGAATCTTTGTTGAGTTACGGATAACGAGCCGTCAGCCGATCCTTAAGTTCTTACGTCTCAACTTCCAAATTTTCGAATGGTTTTTTATTAGGACGTTCTTTAGTATGGCTTGTTAACAATTATAACATTTTCAAGCAAATCATTTGAGATGAATAACAAACTATATTAATATGTTTAGTAAACTGAACAGTTTTGACAAAGGTATCGCACTTGTTTATAATAATCGTATTAATAAAGGGTATGTCTTATTTGAATTAAACAAGAGATAATAGCAGATGAGCTCACTTCAATGGGATATATCAAAATAACTCTTGCTCGCGTCACATTGTGACCCGCCGTATATTAAATACAGTCACCTAACTTAATTTACGGCTTAAAACCAGGGTTGTCACTTATCGTTAACGATAAAAAACTTTATAAGATATGAAACCTATTTTATTTTCATTTATTATATGTTGTTTAATCCGGAAAATTAATTAAAACAGTGTGGTAACAGCCTGTAAATGTCCCCCTGCTTCCTCTCCTTTTTTTTGAGGAGACGGTTTTGGAGCTTATCCCACCACGCGGCTCCAATGCGGGTTGGTGGAATACACATGTGGCAGAATTTCAGTAAAATTGGACACATGCAGGTTTCCTTCACCGTCAAATACGAGATGAATTATAATCACAAATTAAGCTCGTGAAATTTCAGTGGTGCTTGCCCGGGTTCGAACCCACGAACATCGAATAAGAATCTGAGCCGCTAGGCCATTTCGGCTTTTTAGGAATAAACGACTGATATAGCGCTTTTTGACTCAAAGACTAATAGAATCCTCGACAGAATAAGCTATTATCGTTAAAAAAATGAAATGTTACAAATTATTTACCTAGTATGAACATAATTCGAAAACGGACTCTAATAATATGTTATGCATGATGAATATAAATATATAAATACTTATCTTAGTAAAAGTAGTTTTATTGAAATAGTTGTATGTGTCTTATATATAAGAAGGACTTGAATATTTGAGGTCTTTATATTTAAATCTAATTAGAAATTCAATGTCGCGTTTTAATTGTACCAGGACACGATTCAAGAATGGCACTGCTTACTATACAATACAAATTAACATACCTTCAACTTATTCTAATCGAAAAAGGAGCAAAGATTATAATCTATCTTTATTTGTATTACACCACTATTCTAAGTAACTTCTTTTATCGCTTTTAAGTTTTCGAAGTACTATGTTCCGTTAAGAACATCGCGGACACTCAAAATACAGTTTTTTCGCGAATCCATAATGAATATCAAAGATTATTATTTGAGATCTCGACCAATCGTATCGCGAATTCGATAGCAATGTTGTTTATTTGTCTTTATTCCGCTCGTTGAAACGGGCCATTAAATATTAAATATGTACGAACATTATGAGCCTTAAATGTATGTTATGTTTAAACCAACACTGTATATTATAAAATAAAGTAACCCGCGTCTGTTTGTCTATCCGAACGCGATAAACTCAAAAACTAGCAACCGGATTTTCATACGTTTTTCATCATTGGATAGAGTGATACACGATAGAGGTTTATTTGTATAATTTATTAATGTTTTGTTTATGTATGTAACCTTATTCTTTCCGTGCGAAGCCGGGCGATTTATCTAGTATTATATATTCAAGACTCCTTTACTAAAGCGAAAACAATATAAATTTGTATGTTTATACTAAAAATCGTATTAATTAATGGTATTACGTATTGATTAGATTTTTCATTGTACTCTTTACATTTCCTATGTCAGAAAAACGAAAATATGAAATTAAATTATTCCATAGCCAGCCCTGCCCCGACCACCGTATGATTGCATTGCAATAGAATACTAATTCCTCAATCGAATGTGCAGGTTCGTTCCTGGAGTAATTTGATCGTTAATCCTTAACAATAAGATTCAATTTCGAACACCAACTATAATAATAGAGGCGCCCAACAATTGGTTTTATTGTTACCACCCGCCGATTCAAAGTTGCTCTGCTGATCCAGGAAATAGGTGTTCAAATTTATACTCTATCGTGTTAAACTAAGGTCGGAAATAGTTCGCGGGTATCGGTAGTAAATAATAGGTGTCGTGAACAATTGGCACGGCAGAAGCGGGGTGGCATTGTCAGTATCGCTAATCACTTGAGAATGAAGCTTGAATTAAGGGTTACGTCGAAATTGGACTTATTAAATTTGCTTTATTGAAATTTTAGATACTGAATTTGTTGTTCGCTTTTTAATTTGTTTTTTTTTTTTTAAATTTGTTTCGTTTTGGTCACATCATTCTTGACGTACAGGATGGCGCGTTTATATTAATCGTTGTTTAATTTTAATCGAGGAGCAAATTATTATCTTCACAGGCAAGATACAATGACGTGAAAACAATAATAATTTTTATTTGAGATTAACATAATAGGTAATGGTACACTTATTGCCTGTAGCCTCGGTTACACTACATGAGATATTCTATGAAGTTATTCGAAGATGGTTCAATTATTGTCACGTTTGTGGACCAATCTACACTAGATCAGTGTGGTGGACTGAGCTCGAGTAGTGCTTGTATGTATGTGTATTTCGAAAACACACAGATCGGCTCTGTAGACGTTTATTTAAAGCATTGACCCAACATGCTGGCCCAACGTATACTGGAGGCATAAAAACAAACTCAAACCTCGACGTTTGTCTTTCGTAAAATATCGGAAAATGATGAGTGGCATTGGCTCGAATATATAATATTTCTGCAGCCAAACAAACTAGCTACTAAAATCAGGCAGCTTAATGCACAGTAATATACTCTGCGCTTATCGATTATTTAAAAAAAAACACTTAACACCTTGATCGGCTTGTATGAAACAAGTGCCACGTGTAAAGCGGGGGTAGATTAGTATTTTTAAGTAAACATACGCGATGGAAAATATCGTCTTGAAATCAAAAAGGACAAGGCGTTCCAGCGGCCGGCGGAAGCGCGGCGGCGGCGCAGCGGCGGCGCGACGCGCGACTTTGAGTGCTGAAGTTTTGTTTGTTTATTATTCGTGCGTCGGTTTTGGTGGTGGCTCGTGTCTTTTTTGTATATCTTTATCGACTTAGGAAAAAATATTCGATTAAAATTTTAGCTTTTTAGTAATTTCACATTTCTCTTCTCCTTCATATGTGTTATTTATAATTGATAATACACTGGCCTCCAAAAAAATCGACCCACCTACATTTTTTGTAAAAAAGCTATCGTATGGTTTTAAACTACCACATATTTATATTTTTAAGATTGATAATGAAAAAATGCAATTGTAGGATTGTACTAAAACAGAAATAGTGCGCAAAAAATAGGTTTTTAGGTAAATATGTGACAAAACACGAAAACACAAAATTTACGACTTGAGTAGCTTCTGCTTCAGTAGTATCCATTTTTTATGTTTAAACTTATTAAAATTATTGTTTCAACAACGTTTCATACACTTAATCAATAATAAACATCGAACCGAGATGACTCCGCGTTAAGAACTGGAAATAAACTAACCATGCACTTTGTGCACAAAGTAACGTTTTCTTATCAATACTTTAAAAATATTCCAAATATCCTCAATAACACTTACAACTCCTCCAAATCAATATCAAGTGGGTAATAAAATGTTAAATGTATGTCCCATAAGTAAAACAATCCACCTA
This sequence comes from Nymphalis io, assembly GCF_905147045.1. NCBI lineage: Eukaryota > Metazoa > Arthropoda > Insecta > Lepidoptera > Nymphalidae > Nymphalis > Nymphalis io. The sequence continues at coordinate 9,992,053 of NC_065910.1, read as the reverse complement.
GGTCGTCGCATAGTTAAGATAACAACTTTGTAAGTGAAAAATACGGGTTGGTCGATTTTTTTGGCGGCCAGGTATATTGTAGCGCTACGTTATCGACCTTACTGACACTAAGAAGCTTTATGAGTGGAGATAGCTGTTCTGTTTATTATACTGAAAATCTTTATAAAATTCATATACAAACAACTATTTTGTATATGTGTATTTAAAGGAGCGTATTCGCTAATTATAAAAATACGTTATTACTTTGAGTGATAGCGTACGGCCTAGGTAGTTATTCTAATACACTTCGCAATTAGCTATTTCATTCTTTTTAAGTATGTAAACGCTTCAACTGACCTGCAAGAGAATTTTCATAGCGAGTTAAGCTGCTACACTGCGATGTGTATGTGAATTTATAGAATTAAAAACACAATTACAGCTTGTAGTGTATTTAGAAAAGTTTTCACATTAATTATTCAAAAACGCAACTCGTATGTAGTCTCGTCGGCGGCTAATTACGCTCGTTACGATGCAGGCAAGTTATGTGAATGCCAAATTTTTTAAAATTTTATAATTCGTTCAAAAGTTTCACAAAACAAAATAATTTTAATACAAAAAAACCCTCCAACAAACGTTCGCTTGTAACCGCTAATTAGTCGGAACCGTCCATTCAGTTATTATAACTTAATTAAGAGCGCTTCCAGTTTTCAGTTTGGCCAGTTTTTTTTTTGTCGTGATATTTTTAATCGCCGCACCGCTAAATTAATTTTGTACATTCGTTCAAAAAAAGATTATCTTTAAATATTATAAAAACATTAACTGTTTTTTTTAAATACTAAATTATTCATTTACCTAAATGTTCAAAATCGACAAATAATAATAAATAAAAATCAAATTATTCTCTTTCTATTCAAGTTAGCTCTTATAAACACTATTAAATCATCACTTATCCTACAATTACTTTGGAATGAAGAACCGACACGAAACTTAATTATTTAAATTTATATGACCTGGGCTTGTACTTGTATGGGGATATCAACGACTACGAACTCCACGCTTTTTTAATATCTGTATGATCTTATACTGTTTAATAAACCTTATTGTTTAGGGTTTTTTTGACATTATCTTACAATTTATTAAAAACCCGCATTTATCGAATTTGTCTTAATTTGAGTAAGAAATATGATAGGGGATGTGTAATTACACGATACATATTCCAATAAAGAAACTTGTGATCAAAAACATTTTTGGCAGAATAAAGTGATTACCTATGACAAATTAATTAAAAAAAGTTACATTGTTATGTCAAACAGTTATGGCGTGATAATAAATAGCATTTACCGTTTTCTGTTATATAATGCACTCTATGTAATAACCACAAATTTTCGTGTGTTTTGCATACACGGTCGGTCGTTTCTTTTGCCTATTTTTCGTTTGGGTCTCCCCAATTAGTTCCTAAATTTTTGTATTAGTCTTTTTGTTCGTATGTTCGTTCGTAGGCACTAGTTGGCGTGTGTTTGTTCAAAACTAGATGTTGTTTGAAGCGTAGATTATATAATACGCTAATACAGCTACGAGGGCGACTTTCAAATCATGTTTACTTAAATTAAAAATATTATGTAAAATTCGCAGCTACTTTATTTTTCTCACAACTAACACTTTATTTACACATAAGCAGCCTGTGACCGTCCCGATACTGGCCTAATTTCTTTTTTAAGAAAAACAATTAAAGGCCCATTACGCTGCTCACATGCGGCTTGCTGGGTATTTCGCATAATTAGTAAGAAAATAGGAAATATTACTTTTATTACATAGAAATAAAAAGCCATTCTATGTGTATCGTTGAATGTTAGTAAGTTCTGTATAAAAGAAATATTAAAAAGAATTGTTTCATTGTAAAGACTAACAAGAGTACATTAATAAAATTTGAATTATCATGCAGACTAACAGCTAACGATAAGACAGTTCCAACTTTTCACGGTTTTCATAATATTTATTAAATACATCGTAAGTTAAGATATTCCTACATATCGTTTAAACAATACAACCACGTGATCCACTCGGCGCGAAGCCAAGTAATAATATCGCATCTCGCCCAGCAGTGGTGCCGGTAGGCTCGTGTTGAGACAGAGTAATGGACGATAAATAATATGGACAAAGCGAGATGAGACAATAACGCTGGAAGCGCGCCACGCCGCTGTCGGCGCGATTTACTGCGGCTGCGGTCGACATCGCGCGTGTGTACACCGCTTTATATGTGTCCCTTGTTTATTGTCTGTTCATACATTTAGATTAATTCATACTTAAATAGATTATATTCGGTCGCTACAAGTGTCACGAAGTCGAAGATCAGACGAGACTACTCGAACTGTAAGCACTCGTTACATGGGCAACTGGGAAACGTATATACACTTATATACGGTAAAGGCTCTCGCTATAATAGCTTATGTGAACTACATATATAGACGAATAATATATACTACTATGTGAAACTAAAGAGCTTATTTGTTAATGTCTAAACTCGCTCACGTCAAGATATACCATTCCGATTTAAATAGAATATCTTTGCGAAATAAGGCGCATTATTGAGAAATATTATTGATTGTTTTACATTACTAGTAGGAGTTAGATAAGTTAGCTCATCCTTAGTAATGTCTATAAGGAATCATTATTTGAAAACATTATTGGTGAACAGAGAAGTGACGTGTCAAGATTTATAGATTGACTGAATTCAACATCGACAACTAATACCGAGTCCCCCCTGGAGGAGAAAGATTGAAGCTTATTCCACCACACCCTGGTTGTAGATACAGTAATCAGTATCAGTAACAGCCTGTTAATGTCCCACTGCTGGGCTAAGGCCTCCTCTCCCTTTTTGGGGAGAAGGTTTGGAGCTTATTCCACCACGCTGCTCCAATGCGGGTTGGTAGAATACACATGTGGCAGAATTTCAATGAAATTAGACACATGCAGGTTTCCTCACGATGTTTTCCTTCACCGTCAAGCACAAGATGAATTATAAACACAAATTAAGCACATGATAATTCAGTGGTGCTTGCCCGGGTTTGAACCCACAATCATCGGATAAGATTCACGCGTTCTAACCACTAGGCCATCTCGGCTTTTTTTAGACATGTGTTGTAGATACACATGTAGCAAATTTTCATTAGACACATACAGTTTCCTCGCGACGTTTTCCTTCACCACCGAACATGTGATTTATTATAAAAATAAATTGATCACATCGTAATTCAGTTGTGCTTTCCGAGCTTGCGTGTTTAAGTTCAATAATGACGAGCCGGTTGGCGTGGTTGGTAGGTACTTGCCTTTCACGCCGAAGTTTGTGGTTCCGATTCCCACCCAGGATAGACATTTTTGGGCATGAACTGCATGCATTCAGCATGTCTGTTTGTCCTGAGTCTGGGTGTAATTATCTATATAAGTATGTATTTACAAAAGTAAAGTAGTATATGTACCTAGTATATCAGTGTTCTGGTTTTCATAACACAAGCTCTGCTCAATTTGGGATCAGATGGCCGCGTGTGAATAATGTCCCAGGATATTATTATTATTATAAATGTATATTTCAAATTAAAAACTACATAGAATTGTTTGTATCATACACTTGACGCCTTTGCGTTCAGAAATATTTTTATAAATTACATCCTAAAAATATATATATATATTCTTGATTTTATTTTATCAATTCAATAACAGCTATAACGGCTGCTCGGCGCGTTGTGATGCTTTTATTGACATCACGTCGTAACAATAATTTTTCGGGAATCGTTTTCACACAAACATTGATGTGAAGTCAATCGCCTGAGCTGTTGATTTAATTTCCACGTTTACAATTTTACGATGATGTCGAAATTATTTTGTGATTTCATTCGCATGAATGTATATAAAGATTTAATTGTATTGGCTTGTTCCCTGTTTTTTCATTGATATCATCAATAATATCACATATAAAAATTTCTAATCACCTTGCCAAGTATTTATTAATTTATTAAATCGACACCGCTTAGTATTAATTACATCAAAATAGAACATGGAAAATTTATAACAACTGAAGTTGTACATATATTTACATATTTTACCGCAATTTAAAATATAAAAACTGTTTTCAGTGTTATTGCAAGTAAAGCGTGTACGATGCGAGAGTGATCTAATTACGACATGCATACAAAGCATGCAAGGCATAAACCAGCTAATAAAAATTCAATGTTTTCTGTCCTGTCTACTTTATAATATTCGAGTGAGCCCGCGGCCAAAATAATACAATTATCATAATACACACACAGTTTAGCATATAGCGATAAACACACACATACACACTCCAAAACATTAAGCAGATGTCTTTATTCTTTACAATTTATTATTAAAAAGAATAAATACAGCCATCTCTTTTCTTTGTATGTAAAAAAAAACCATAATAATATGTTGCCGTCTCGTTCGTGTAATGAGATTCAAAATGGCCCGTTACGAGCTTGTATGGAATAATAGTGGTTTATTTTAATGAAATACTTTTGTGGGGGCGTAGTTTTTATAATGCTTTGTGTTTCATTGTCTTTTTATTCGTTTTGTGCGATTGAATACATACTATTAATATGCATTTGTTGATTTAATTCTTACTTTTGTTGTAAAAAATGTTTTATAAATTTTAAACTATGATCCTTTTTAAGTGTGTAAATATGAGTGTCGGGCATCTTTGTTTATATAATATAATATTAATTTTTGCACAAGCTGTCGCATATCGTTACACAAGTCTTATATAACGCAGTTATTGCATTAGCAATTAGGAGCTAGTAATGTGCATTTTTATAGTTTCTAAGGTTTCGTAACGAAAAAGCTAGTGTAGTTATCTCAAAATCAATTAAAAATCACAAATTCATACTGTAGTTATCCCACTGCTGGGCTAAGACCTCTCCTCTATTTGAGAAGGTCAGGATCTTATTCCACCACGCTGCGCCAATACTGATTGGATACACATGAGGTACATTTTCATTTGACACATGCATTTTTCCTCACGATGTTTCCCTTGCACAAGCACGAGATGAATTATAAACTTAAATTAAGCACATGAAAATTCAGTGTTGCTTGCCGGGGTTTGAACCCACAATTATCGGTTAGGATTCAAATATTCTAACCATCTGGCTATCTGGGCTCATGCGTATTAAGCACTTAAACTAAAGTTAACGCAAATTCAATATATCGTTTTCGTTATATTTAACAAGATAACACAAATTTTAACCGACTTATAAATACATCAGTTTTTTTTTTTTTTTATAAAATAGGAAGACGGACGAGCATATGGGCCACCTGATGGTAAGTGGTCACCAAACGCCCTTAGACATTGGCATTGTAAGAAATGTCAACCATCGCTTACATAGCCAATGCGCCACCAACCTTGGGAACTAAGATTTTATGTCCCTTGTGCCTGTAATTACACTGGCTCACTCACCCTTCAAACCGGAACACAACAATAATAAGTACTGCTGTTTTGCGGTAGAATATCTGATGAGTGGGTGGTACCTAACAAGACGAGCTTGCACAAAGCCCTACCACCAGTTTTTTTTTTTTTTTATAAAAAAATTAGTTATTATGTTTAAAATAAACTTTCATAAAATACTATATAGATGATAAATAAGCGTGGAATTACTATTTACTGATTTACATAACTCGATTACTATACCGTATCTTTAATTTGATTGGTTACAACGAGTAATTACTGTTTCTTGCCGATTCTTTTCAGTAGACTAAACTTTACCTGGTGGTAGGGCTTTGTGCACGCCCGTCTGGGTAGGTACCACCCACTCATCAGATATTCTACCGCAAAACAGCAGTACTTGGTATTGTTGTATTCCGGTTTGAAGGGTGAGTGAGCCAGTGTAATTACAGGCACAAGGGACATAACATCTCAGCTCCCAAGGGTGGGGTAAAAAATAATAACTATTACCTCGTGAATGCGCCACCAACTAAAAATGATAAACAAAATCTATCTGTAGATCGCCTTTTGTTATGAGATTATATTTTAGTTACATTTTATATATATCATCAATTTACGATCTCTTTGAATAAAAATGATAATTGCTTGTTAATCAAAAACCTCTCGACAAATCAGCGTATCGGGCTATACTTCGAATTCTCATTATATCATAATAACTATATATGTTACTTGTATATTTATTTAAGGCTACCACACAACAACAATTTATTACCACTTTATGTATTAATGTAAAACCGACCGAATTAATCTGCTAAGCAACGATTAGGTACGTTTTAAATATAGAAAACTCACACGTATAAACAATGCACCGCACTCACACTAATACAACCCGCTTATACATAATACGATCAAATTGTAATCGAATCACTCCTCCCCTCCTCTTCACCTCCCCCCTCGTTTAAAAAACAATAACATAGACCATTAAATTCGCACACATCACTGAAAACGCCTCGCACTCTAATTGCACGAACACAATCACTTGTTCGAGCGCTTGTGAAGCCAAGGAACAGAGGGCATTAGAAATGGCATTAAGCTTTAATAGCTACTGTATTATATAACATGCTAATGATGGTAGACATCTTGCGTTCATTGCTCCCTGTATAAACTTTGTGTTGATCTTTGGACACAGAGTAGCAGGGCTATTTTGTATGAACTCACATCGTAGCACACTCGTGATTTAAAAACCGAATTACCGTGATATTATGATTGTAATTGTTACATTTAATGTTGCATACCACTGACTGACACTTCATCCTAATGTAACAAGGTGGATTTGGGTATGTTCTTACAGTTTTACACAACCTCGTCTCTTCTGGTATGTTGGAGGTATTGTAAGCCTAATTGATATACCTGATATTGATGGTCCCGTGGCTAATGCATTGCACAGACTTTTATTAGAGCCGAGCCAAGCCCAGTCGCCCAGGTACTATCTTATCGTAACCGAAGATTGCGGGTCCCAAACCATAGAGTTTCAATGTGCTTAATTTGTGCTCCAAATCATTTTCTTTCTTCTTTAACTTATTCTTTGTTTCATTCCTATAAAAGTTTATTTGGTCACTCAAATAATCATTAAATTCAAATCAATTGTACACATTTAGATAAGAAATTTTTTTTTATAAGCCAATCGGAGAAAATATATTTTATAACCTCGAAGTTGTCTGCAATATCGCTGTAGTTATGTGCAGTATTCGTAGAGAACGAGACTAGTTTGATTACATATATGTCACTTTTACATAATCTGTGTTTTATGGTATAAGTACAATGAGTTACTTCTAAAAACATAAAAGGTATTATGGTCTTTATGTCTCAAAACACAAGTATGGTTATTGTTTGCCCGTTTTAAATGTATTGTGCGGTGTACGCTCTCGTCGCGCCCGTTCCAGTCGTGCGTTACGAGTTGTGACAATATTGTTTTAGTGTTTTGTGCTTTCTTAATATTGAATTCCTCCGACACAAAGCGTTCTTTTTTTAAATTATTTCAAAACCAAGAGCTATTGTTTATTGTTTAGCATTTAAACGTTCTGAAATATATTTTTAAATAATTAGTAGGAATGTATTTTTGAACGAAGCATTCATTAAAAATATGTTTTCAATTACATTGTACTGCTTAATCTGACATTATTCAAATAATACAAATATGTTAAATATAATAAACATTTCTTATTTTTGTGCTAGCTGTGCCCTTGTACCTACGTTAAATTTGTGCTTATATGTTGTGATTATAGTATTATGTTTTATTTTTATCTTTTTCAATTATTGCTTTAAATAAGTACTTATAGATTTTTCAAACACGTTCAGTTAGCTAACGATGCTTTCCCGCACACAATTTAAACTATAAATATAATTTAGTCTATATCTATTAACATTATAGTGTATAAATCTCCTCAATTTATTTACCTTGCTTCGCTCTCGTGCTTCCGTTTTAACAGGAAAGCCGATCTTTGCCCTATAGTTTAATGTACTGTGTACTATATATTATAATGTAGCCTAGGATAAAGTAACCTATAACCTATTCCAATCAAATGTAATCTTGATCAATATATCTTTATTTATACCACAAACATTATTCAACATAATCAATTACATCCCCTTTAACTCAACTTCTAAGTTTCGATATTAGCTTCGGTGATATTCAAGATTTAAGTTTTTCGCGAACCCATGGTGAATATCATAGTTTTTTTAAGGTATCTCAATCAATGATATCGTGTGAATTCAATCAAAGTTGTTTGTTTGTTTACTCCTTCTATGCTTGAAATATGCTTAAGGCAAATAAACTTTAAGTGCCTAGATGAGGATTTGTATAATTTTCTTACAATTAATTGGTCTTAATTGTGATTCTATTTGTAATCCACAGTAAGGACCATTTTATTATGTATTCGAAAATTGCATTTAAATCAAAAGTTAAATATGATATTTCAAACGAATTTAATTATTTGTGTATAATGCCCATATGGTATTTGTGAAGTTGGAGAGAGGCTCGCCACCCTATCTGCCTTTTGAATGTTACCTAAGCAAAAGTCAAATATATTCCCGTAATCTATGTTGAAGCTGAGTCACATTGACAATAGACCTTTGAAGTAACTTTATGTGTAGCTTCACATCATATATCTATTTACTCACTGACTCAGCCAGTGTGACTTTTAAACTCAACTTATAAAGTTTTGTTATTCGTTCGCTAGTACATTTGCAGGACGTGTTTGCTCGGCGCTGTGTGCACAGGGGAATGATTTTTCGATGTATTTTTACTTGTTAAGGTTTTTAACGAAACATGTTTCAAAGAACACTTTTGTTTACTTTGAGACAAATATTATTTTGAATGCAGTTTTGTAGTTTTTTTTTTATTTATTTACCCGCAAGTTTTTATAGTATTTTATTTTTAGTACCTCCTTTTGCAACAAAATTATTAAGCGAAAACTATTTCGATTCTTTTATTATGCTTTATGAAATGTTCTATCTTTCCCAATAAATTAATTATACTCAAAAGAAGTTTATATACCTTGATAATAAAGCGTGGGATATTAATGGTCAATTTTCGTACAAGAATTTTACTAAATTTAATTAACGAGCCCGAGTTTTATCCCAAAACTAAAGCAACAAATAAAAATATAAATTGAATTTTATCACAAATTTAAAATACATAACAAAGTACTTTCATATTTACTGTCACGGATTCTACAATTTTAACTCAAAATTATATATGTATTTATTTACGATCTCTATGTGTTAATAGTGAAAAAATAAATGTGTTAAAATCAATAAACTCATCCATTTTTTCCTTTGTCAACAGTTCACAAACGCGCTCGAATCACGGAAGTATGTTCAAGCCCCTCTCCACCGGAAATGACGCAAGAGAATAAAACGCCAGTCCATACTCCTCCACTCTCCACACCGCCACCGCGGTCACCATCAGACCACGAGCTGAACGTGGAGGAGGAGTTAGATCACTCGGAACCATCTCTCACACCGGAGAACTTGTCGATGAAGGAACAAAGACATGACGAAGTGAAAAAGGAAGATGAAGACAAATGGGATCCGACCTTCAAATACAGACGCGGAAAAGACGCGCCGATGTCGGAGTCAGAAGACGCAGTGCCCTTCCAGAAGTCCCCCATCGACGTTCTAATAAAGGTGTTCCCGAAACGCAGTCGACAGGAAATCGAAACTATCCTAGCTAGATGCAAAGGAGATGTAGTCGCGGCTATGGAAATGATGGTGAACGGCCCTGAGCAGTCGTACAGCCTGACCCCGGAATCTCCGTATATGCAGAACTACCAGTCTAGGTCCGCGTTCTCGCCGCTATCAAACCAGAGTTTCAAGTTTTCACCTTCTAGAAGATTCCTCACTCCACCCTACAGTGGAACTCGATACATGCCTACAGTGATACGACCTCCTCCTGAGTATCTGTCTTCTTTCTTACCTCCCTCCGAGCTGATGTATGGGAGACAGTTGCAAGTACCATCCCCGGGAACTTCTCCGACTTCTGATAATACGAATAATGATGGCTTCTCTGATTAGGGGTACCTGAAATATTGGACAGTACTTTAAACAACTACTGGCCATTAACCTGAAAATATAACTGAATATCTGTGACGTTGAAAATGATATTAAAGACTTGAGTTTGAATAGAATGTGGACGAGTCAGTCAGTTTTAAGTAAGAGAAATTCATCTCACACGAGTTACATAATTATACAATATGTTGCATAGTTATTATATAATTATATAAAACTAAATATAATGACGATTGACGATGTATGTAAGTGTAAGATACAAATTAATGAAATAAGGAGATCGAGAAATTCATAAGCGATTGTAAATAAGTGTTTTGCTTCATTAGACGTAGTTGTGATAAATAAGTTAAATAAACATACATACTAGGTTAGCTAGGTGTTTATTTCAATATAGCTTGTGCAAAATATAATGTTATAATATGAAAACTATACCTACTTCCATTAATGTTCGTTTGAAAACAATTTTTGGGTAAAATATTTATTACTACTACACTATATATTATAGACTATATATGATTACTATTCTGTAAGAACTCACTTGTGACATGTTGACAGCCGACATATGGTTATATACTATTTCGATGCGTGTATTCTTAAAATGTTATGATTATAATGGTCAATGTCGCATATTACTTTCTGACATTTCACGACCGTTTTCTGCGATAAGTTTTGAATTTATTCTTACAGAATATCCCTACTGATATTATAAGCGACTCTGATTACGCTGTGAGAATATGTAATTTTTATTTTGTATATTTTCAAGATCATTTAATAGTTCTAAAAAGTATTTAATGTCCGATTGTTAGCAACACTGAAGATTAAAATTTATACTTCTAATATTATTATAAGAAATTTTAAAACCGTAATTGTGTTACTTCTTATTATTTACATTATTTTATTATCTGTAAACAAATGTAGTTTGCACTAATTGTATTGAAATGAACTCTACGTCCCATTGTTATCGGTTTATCGGTCTATGGATTGAAATAAAATATACTTTAAAGCCTTTAGCGATATATTTGAGTATATGAAGTTATTTAATATCAATGTTATGAAGTAATATACATAAATATACATTGTTGAAATTACTCGGTCGATGAATTACAAACTAACCACTGAAAACTCACCGCAGAACGCGATCGTGAAATATCAGAAAGTATTTTTTTATAACAAAGTTAGACTGACAGTCTAATTGACCAACTGATATTATTAGCATTCTACGAATACATCTTATTCTTTAACTTAACTTTATATTCAATAATATAAAATGTAATATATAAAGTTGATCAAGATTGGGTAAACAAAACACAAAATCGAGTACATGTATAAAAAGGGTACTAAATTTGCACTAGGTACGAAAACCAACTCCATTGGACACGTAACTGTCGACCGAGTAAAATCTTCAATTTGCGTTCTATAAGTAAAATATAAGTGATGTAAATATGTAAAGGTTTAAACGAATTTTGAAGCTATTTCGGTGGTATAAAACCACGCTAGTCTGATTACTTACATATGACTAATTACATATGACAGTGTAATCTTTTAGAATGGACAGCGTGACACAGACACCGCGATACACAATTCTTGTAATGTTTTTGACGTCAACCGTAATTTGCATTTATTATTAGATGAACCTATCCGTCTAAGTACGATTATATTAAGAAGTTACTAGAATTATCAGATATTGTAAAAGATAGTTTATAAATAATTAATTAAACTTGGACTTGGTTAATTCTTGTAAGAGTTTTCATCACAGATTAAATTGGACAAAATCAATGTATTTTGTAATAAACATATATAAAATGTATGTTTCTCTATGTGTATTTCATCCGTTCACGCAACATTAATTAATATCCGGTTACTATATTTAACAAATCCGCATGGTATGAGCCGTTGAAGTCTTTCATATATCAAGTACGCCTGGTGGACATTTGCACTATCCGTAAGCAAAACGAATCGTTTCTTTAATATGGTATGGTATGGTATGGTATTGACTATTGATATTACTGGTATAGTACCACTATTACTAGTATTCGTACGGGATAAATGCTTACAAAATACCACGTCATTGGCTAATGTACAGTATTAAATACATCTGTTTCATCTCAATACGTAGAACGAACTTACCGAGTAGTTCTCAACAAATATTTTCTCTCGATATTCAATGCTATATAAATATCTTAGTATTAATGGCTAAGTTAGGCGTTAGACGCCATTTTGTAAATAAACGAGTACCTATTATACGTAATAATTTCATTGTAAGTAATTAGTTAATTAACTTAGATGTTCTAGAATAATTTTTATAGATAATTACCAAAACAGATTATATACAATAGAAAGGTTTTAGCGAGTATTTCTTTTTTAATTTTTATATTTTAAGTGACATATACGGCACATATACACATTTCTATACGGCCAATGTTTTATGTATGATTGGGGTAACGCTTTAAGCACATTCAGGGCTTCTTCGTCGTGAAGTTCCGCTTAAAATGAAGATAATAAAAATAAACAAAGATCAATGTTCGTAGCAAATTTTTCCTTAGGTTCAATTATATTGCAATATTTTGAACAAATTATATTATACTTAATTTTTAAATACTCGTTAAAATAAGTGTTCACAAATAACTAGTGTTAATATTGTATTTATACTTATTATGTACTTAAAATATTAGAAGTGGAATGTTTAATCGTTTAGAATAGCTGAATGTAAATGTTCTGAACAATAAATGGCTCATTACACGCAAACTGCTTTTGTTTCCTTCATTTCAAATAAATCCTTCAAAAATTAATCGTATAATAATGAACGTGAAACCGAACGATCTTACTTATGCTACAAGAAATAAACCGTTGCAAATATACCTTCTAATTTTGAAAGTGCATTCTAATGCAGAGTAAGCTTTGTTTAATAACTATCCGATTTTTTGTTTCAACGCAACATAGCTCTCAATATTTTTGAGGAAAATATTTATTAGGATCCAGGTAAGATGATGCAGGAGCTAAACTATGACTATAATTAGTGTCAACTGTCATTGAAATCAATTTAAAAATATATAAGTAAATTAAACTGTACATTATGATAGACTAATGCTTGTCACAAAAGGAAAGCATACATTTGATTCGAGAAAAATAATATGGAAACTCTATTTTTATATAAACAAAAAAATGACGAGACATTGCAGTAATGAAATTTTAAATTTTAATTGAATTCAAAATGGTTTGGATCTATTATATAAGTTTTATGGATATAATGATTATTTACTAAATATTCTTAACATATCAACTCATAGTCCAAACTGGGGCTAGCACCATGAACATTGCATACGCCTTTTTTTTACACAGTAGGTTAGCACTAAGGAGGGATTATATTGAAAAATTAACCCCTAAGGTAGTGAGTGGTTAAGGGGATAAAAGATTGTATGAAAATTCGAATTTGCAAAAAATTGGAAACTTAATTTTTGAACAAATAGCTTTGGAATTGGTATTAAGTAATACTGAATTATGACGCGAGCAAAGCCGCGGGAAAGGCGCTATTTTTTCTTTAAAACTTGCATCTAAGTCATTTGATTTAATCAAGATTTTGTAACTTTTAAAATCTTGACATATACTTTGATATGTTGGTCCATTAAACATCAAATTAAAACAGTACTCGGTAAATCGGAACCTCTTAAATGTAGTGCGTCTAACTGGCCGACAGACAGTTAACCACTCGCCGACATCGAAGCTCGAGTGACGTACCATTGTGAGGCCGACAGCGTGACGTCGAGTTGACGTCCATTAGACGCCGGTTTAACGTCGTGTTATCTTCGTATGTTATGATTGTGTTTTTTTTTTATCGAAACATAAAACCCGTTTGATTGGTCATTTAAACTAAATAACTGCATTAAATACATATATATTTTTATATAAAAAAAAAACAATTTTTACACTACAAAACCGTCGAATTTGAGTTGAACTGTCCACTCGGTTTTTTTTTTATAGAATAGGAAGGCGGACGAGCATATGGCCACCTGATGCTAAGTGGTCACCAAACGCCCTTAGACATTGGCATTGTAAAAAATGTTAACCATCGCTTACATCAATAATGCGCCACCAACCTTGGGAACTAAGATGTTATGTCCCTTGTGTCTGTAATTACACTGACTCACTCACCCTTCAAACCGGAATACAACAATACCAAGTACTGCTGTTGATGAGTGGGTGGTACCTACCCAGACGAGCTTGCACGAAGCTCTACCACCAGTAAATATTTTTGGTATATATTTACATTTATACCCACCTACAACATTGTTAAATTATAATAAACTAGATTAAGAATTTACTAATACCCACCCGTTCCATAATTTTTGTATTTACTTATATGATTAACGTGTATTTCTCATATTAAGTGAATTGTATTATTTTTTGAGAAATAAATGTCTTAAAGAAGTAATTGAGTATTTCTGGCAGGGAATTCTCAACAGCAGCTTGGAGTCAGTAAGCTAGCAATGTTACTCTCGCGTGCCTCGGAAAGCTGTTTGAGGTGAAGGATTGGAGGTTATTTCGTCATGCTGCTCCAACGCGATTTGGAGAATACTGATCATCCGTGAATATATCAATAGCTATATACTATTATTATAAAAGAACAGCTAAAGGTTCCGGCTTTTGACGGTTAGAATAAGGGTATACATAGAACATTTATTTCGTAATACATGAAAATGTCATTGCTTACGCGGCAAACGTCTGTAAAGCTCCCAATCGGCAAAAAAAATCCGATATCATCAACATTTATGGTAATAATTCAATCAATTTTCAATAAACCTCATAACCTTAATAAATTACACACCTAAAGCTTCCTCATGAATCACTTCATCCATTGATAACCATATGTAAATCCATTCGGTAGTTTATGAGTTTATCGTGTTTTAAGAAACAGAGACGCGGCGAAGGGCTTTGTTTTTCAACATGTAGTGATGACTGGTCCATTCCCTATTGAAATAAAAACACATACTAGGACGTAAAGAAAACGTTTAATATTTTACATTTCTTGTACCGATATTTTCCATGACACTATTTAATCGAGCGAAATTAATTCATCCATGTGTAGAAATCCAATCTATTCCTTAGTGTTTCCTGTAAGACACAGTCCACTTCATAGACGTCTAGACGTGTCCACTACCCACATGTATGACAAAGCCAGCCATTGTCAATTTAGATTATCTTGCATTGTGTGGTACAGGCTTAATAACAATAGTTTAATTTTTATTAACTAAAAAAAAATATACGATATAGCATATCAGGTCAGCCACTTCGAGCTTAATTAATTCTTAAAACTTAATTCTAAAGACTTTAATGGACGACGTATAATATATAAAACATAAATGTATAATGAGGAAGTCCTGTGTCTTAAACTGTTACAAATTGCATAAAGTATACCTGATCCTCATCAAACTAGTAGAAGAAAGCAAAGACCACTAACCACTTCACGAATAATGATAATCATCTTGACGGACTTAGGTATAGAATATAGAAATAGAAAAAACCAAAACCTCAGTTTCCTTACTCCACAAAGAGAGCCCAGAGCTTTAATAGAAGGAGTCTACAACGAGTCGCAATCGATTATATTTATATTAAATTATTTGTTTGTATTTCATTGCATTTTTTTGTACACTTATTTAATGTTCAGTTATAATTATGTGTCTATTACGCTATGATTTTTTTTTTATTATTTCTTATAAAAGTTATGAAGGTAAAAAATGATTTGTATAATGGAAATTTCAACATCGAGTTCGTGGAATTATTAAAATTAGTTAGCAAGTTTTTATCCATACACTAAGTGAAGTTAAATAAAATTTGTACAATGCCTTTAAATTTACTATGTGTGTGCACATACCTTATCCGGATTATGATAAGTTATATCATCAATTTAATTTAAATTCTCCACAACAAACTTAGATTTGTATATTCGATAAAATATTGAACAATAAAATCCAAAATGTATGCAGTACGGCCTTTGATCTCATCAGTGCAAATGACAACAATGAAACAACTCACTTGACAACAATTTGGTCAACCGAAACTTACGCCACTGTGAATTAATAAAAATTTACAACCCACTATTATAAAATTACCCATTAATTCTAGTACACGAACATTAACTTTAATGAATTTGAAATAAAAACCAATATCGTCTGTAAATGGTATTGTAAATTTCAAACTGTGTACTGGAAGCATTTCGTGTTGTAAAATAATGTGAAAATATTCGCATTCAAAAATATACCTTACTCAAAACGTTCAAATGTTTAATTTCCTAAAAACATGTATTAAAATAAGTATCAAAAATTTTCGTTAATTTAAAAAAGATTTCAATTCAGTTAATCGCGAGATTCGAATTTGCAACACGCGTCCGACACGTGACCCAAACAAGATGGCGGGCGCACTCTATTTAAATTTGACTGCTGTAATTGTTTGTTGGTTTTTAAATAGCATTAGAGTTGGTTAAGATGTTTTGAATTTACAAGCGTGTGAGAAAAATTTAATTATTTTTTAAATGTTAAATCGATCTACAAATCGGATTATTTATGTATTATTTCCATATAACATTGAACTTTTAAAGGATTAAGTAACTTCTAGATTCAGAAAATATTATTTCTAGGTATTATGAAACCATACATTTTACACCTACCATTACCTTTTAAACACCAAGTTTTAAGTTATCAGTAACAACCATGAAAATGTTCCTCGGTTTGCCCGGCTTCATCATCATCATCATCATCATCATCACCCTTTTTGCATCCACTGCTGGACATAGGTCTCTCCAATGGCACGCCACTGAGCTCGATTTTCAGCTCTTAATCTCCAACCGCTGCCAGTCACCTTGCGTATATCGTCACTCCACCTAGCTGGAGGGCGTCCTACGCTACGTTTGCCAAGGCGTGGTCTCCACTCCAGAACGCGTCTACTCCAACGGTCGTCGGTTCTGCGACATATGTGTCCAGCCCACTGCCACTTCAGCTTACTAATCCTTTGGGCTATGTCGATGAACTTGGTTCTCTGTCGGATCACCATATTTGGGATTCGATCCTTCAGAGAAACTCCGAGCATAGCCCATCTGACGAAGCTGACCACTTCAAAGAGAAAAGTCGACTGGGGATCCTAGAGCCACTTTAGCCCCCTTCACAGAAGAGTTGCCAGAAGTAAGCCAAGACGAAATCGTGATGGCTTTGGGGAAGCTTAAAAATGGAAAAGCCCCCGGGGAAGATGGAATTACGACGGAGCTACTAAAGGCAGCTGGAAAATCTTTACTAGCGCAGCTCCAACGAATATTTAATTCTCTCATATTCTCGGAGAAAACTCCAAAGGCATGGAGCAAGAGTGTTGTCATAATGTTCTTCAAAAAGGGAGACAAAACCTTTTTGAAGAACTACAGACCTATTTCCCTCTTGAGCCATGTCTATAAGCTGTTTTCTAGGGTCATCACGAATCGTCTCGCGCGTAGACTTGACGAGTTTCAGCCCCCGGAACAGGCCGGATTTCGAAGAGGATACGGAACCATAGACCACATTTACACAGTACGGCAGATTATACAGAAGACCGAAGAGTATAATCAGCCCCTGTGCTTAGCATTTGTGGACTATGAGAAGGCTTTTGACTCTATTGAGACCTGGTCTGTTGTGGAGTCCTTACAACGGTGCCAAATCGATTGGTGATACAACCAAGTGCTGAAAGGCCTGTACTGTACCGTCAAAGTACAGAATCAGCAGTCTGACCTTATCCTCTTGCATCGAGGAGTGAGACAAGGGGATGTCATTTCACCGAAATTGTTCACTAATGCATTAGAGGATATGTTCAAGAAGCTGCATTGTGAAGGGCGGGGCATAAACATAAACGGCGAGTGCCTTTCGCACTTGAGATTTGTAGACGATATCGTCATCGTGGCAGAAACCGTGCAGGACATGCAATATATGCTGAGCAGCCTGGCTGATTCTTCTGCTCGAATTGGTCTCCGGATAAACTTGGAAAAAACCAAGATAATGTTTAACGAACACATCGGTCCGGAACCAATAGCTCTTAACGGAGTTCCTCTCGAAGTTGTTCAGGAGTATGTGTACCTTGGGCAAACTTTGCAGTTGGGTCGAAACTTCGAGGGAGAAGCACGAAGAAGAGAACAGCTGGACTGGGCAGCGTATAGAAAACTCGGTCAAGTCTTTTCGTCACGAATACCGCAATGCTTGAAGACAAAAGTCTTTAACGAGTGCGTCTTACCGGTTATGACCTACGGAGCCGAGACGTGGACACTGACAGTGCGTTTGGTCCACCATTTTAAGGTCGCTCAGCGAGATATGGAGAGGGCCCGGCTTCCTACCTTTATAAAAAAAAAAACAAAAAAAAATTAAAGTACACATCAGAAGCTCTATTTGCGTCTATCATGATATCATGACAATGATTGATGTTGTACTATATTCCATTAATTCGCAACATAATTAACGTATTTTAATTTCACATGAACTTCCACGCAAACACGTACACTTCCAGCACAATGATTCAGAAAAACAATCAGTGTGAAAAAAACTATAACAATAGTAAAAAAACTTTTATTCAAATGGTAATAATAAAATTCCAGAAAACTTTAATGGAAGGTAACATACATGCGGTATCCATTGCAGTCGGTGGTAGATATTTCAACGCGAAGAGCACAAAGCGGGACTGCGGGTTATTGGGCAACTTTATATATAATTCAAACACTCGCGAAACGGATTTTAGATTCTGTACCCGACCGACGGTTTCATGCGGCGACTATTAATTATACAAGTTTTTATACATCTGAAACAGCTGTCCTTTATATTATTGTAAGTATATTTATGGCGGTACGCTTCTATTGGCGAAATCATAATATCTATTCAGAATTCGCCGAGATGTCTCAGTGGTTAGAACGGGTCAATCTTAACCAATGATCGCGGTTTCAAACCCAGGCAAGCCTTGAATTTTCATGTGCTTAATTTGTGATTATAATCTATCTCGGGCTTCGCGGGGCAGGAAAACGTCGTGAGGAAACCTGCAAGTGTCGATATGCGCTTGCCGATACAAAAGTACCCACTCGTAAAAGTTAATTTGATTTAAAATATTTTGATTTCAGACCGATTGCTTTACCAATAAGTGTTTATGAGTATCGTTTTTTGGAAGTGTGTACGTCCCGTGCCTCGGAAAGCACGTAAAGCCGTTGGTCCTGCACCTGAACTCTTTCCGGTCGTGTCGGATTGCCGTCCCATTGGATTATGAGAGTTAGGGAATAGAGAGTGCACCTGTGTTTGCGCATACACTTCTACACTATAATATCTCCTGCGTAATTGGCTAATCTCTCTTGAGATTGGCCGCCGTGGCCGAAAGCGGTCTGGAGGACATTATTATTATTATTTTATGAGTAAAATTTGCAATATTAAAGAAATGTGAATAAGATAAAGCGACCGTCTCAGTATTTATGCTCTGGCGTGGTAGTGCCATTATGTGATCATGGATCAAACTTCAACTGAATTATATAAAAACGAACTGTAGTGCTATTCTATAAGAATTCACTTCATTACTCACCCGTGAATGCTGACAACCGACTTATAGTGATATACTATTTTGATGCGTGTATTCTTGAAATGTTATAATTATTATGGCCAATTTCGCATATCACTTTTTGACATTAATTCAAGACTGAGTCTGCTGGGAGTTCTGAGTTTGTTCGACGCAACATTTACAGAATAGCCCTACTGATCCCATATATATTTTATAGACGAAAATATACCGTTTTTTTTTAATATTAAAGAAATAACTTTAATCATCCCCTACTGTATAAAACCATTCCAAACGCCATAATTCAATACTTTCTTCTAACTTCGCTACCACTATTACAATAAGTTCTCTCGAGCGAGACAGGCATACCATTCCGGGAACGTGTGAGAGGGACGACGTATCCTTTGTGCTAAGTTTCAGCTTTCAGTCGGGGAATTGTAAAATTTCTCTCGAGTCGTCGCTAATCGCTCCAAAGTTTAAACTGAAAATAAAACATAATTCCGCTAAGGCTAAAAGACATTTTAATAATTTAATATCGATGTTGTGAAACCTTTACGTAACGACGTTCGCTTTTATATTTCATAAACGATTCAATCTCTTCTCTACCTCTCATCGACTACTGTGTTACTTTTAACCGACTCTAGTTAACGGTTAGAGGGTATTGTAACTAAATATTTTTGGTATATATCGGTATTATAATTTTTTTTATTTAAAATAGATAGGACGAGCAAATGGGCCATAGATCTTGGTGGCGTTGTAAGAAATATAACCAAATCTTACGACGCTAGTGGTACATTAGCGTCAATCTTGTGATGGGACTTTAGGGAAATCTTGGGACTTTAGGGAACTATGATGTTATATCCCTGTCGCTGTAGTTTATCCATTGATTCAGATTCTCACCCTTCAAACCGAAACATAACTAAATATTTCTGTTTGGCGGTAAAATATAAAGTATTTATTAATTTTTAGTATTTTTTTAATTATTATCTATTAAATATCAACTTCATATTTATATTGTAAGGATGTGTGCGTGTACAAGCTTTAATTTTCTATTTTGCTCATGCTTCGTTTTTGTTTTTATCTTTTCTTTTTGTAGCAAGTAACAGTAATTAGTGATTTAATTAGCTTGTAGTGTTTGCTTTCAAATGAATTTTACAAGAAATCTGGATGTATTACAATTGCACGTATGTAAGAATGATCAGTGTAAAAATCGCTAACAAACTCATAAACGAATGAATAAATAAAAAAAAATGCGATGACAGGGTATGTACCCCTCTACCGCCGAGTTTCAACCAAATGAACAGAGGGTATTAATCAATATAAATATTGATACAGAACTGTTAAGTATGTAGTGGATGTACAATGTTCATACATTTATCTTAA
Organism: Nymphalis io; assembly: GCF_905147045.1. Classification (NCBI taxonomy): domain Eukaryota; kingdom Metazoa; phylum Arthropoda; class Insecta; order Lepidoptera; family Nymphalidae; genus Nymphalis; species Nymphalis io. Next base: position 9,971,139 of record NC_065910.1, on the reverse strand, counting down.
GTTGACAATACTTTTTTGGTCTTGTGTCTGTAAATTACTTTTATGAACAAAAGTAGGTACTTGAGCCGATTAACAAAGTTGTAGTTTAATAATATTACCTTTAAAAACAAACCTGTTTTAATTGATATTTTAAATCTTTTATTGGATTGAGACAATGTCATTTTGACGTTTTAGTAAAGTCCTATAAACCTCTTACGGTTGAGCAAAGACTTAGTCTCCTATTTACAGAAAGGCTTGCACTTTTGAACATGCAGGGATAATCACGTTTTTAGATGTTTTCCTCCACCGCCGATCACGAGATAAATGAATCGGGCGTTTGTCACGATTTGAATCGCAACGTTCGCTTAAGATCCGAGTGTGCCTGAGTCAAGATGGTGCACTGGTTAGAACACCCACAAAATGTAAACAATATGTTATTTTATTAAAAAGACTTATAGAAAGACAAAGCAGTGACTGACGGTATGTGACGTCATAGACAATGGCGAGGCATACTAGTCATGCAATTCACTATATTTATTTACCTATAAACTTTGTTGCCCATAAGATGTCATATCACAAAATGAACGATATGGTTAAAACGTGTGAAGACAGCCTTATCTCTGTTATGCCTTACAATGATCTCTCAGGCAAGAGGCCTTACGGACTGAAACCTAACACTGTATCTACCGATGGCTTACACATTAAACACCAATGCTACCAGTTATTTTATAAGAAAAATAGCACTATACATCGCAATTATAGACTAACTCATCATGCAATTTCACAATTTCAGCTTCGCTTACTCCAACTTAACATTTTTAAACATATAGCATAAGCAAAACAATACGTATACAAATAAATTAAAGAAGAAATATAAGAAAAAAAAATTAAAATTAAAAAAGCAAAAAATAGTTAATTAAAGGGGGTATGAAACATTCGTGGCAGTACTTTAACATTTAAATATATAATCTAAGTAAGTTAAGTATTTAAAAAAAAATGTTCAAATTAACAACAAATAAATGAAAGAATTTGCTTCTAGATGTCAATATTAATAATTCCAGCCCAGAGATATGAAATGCAGCCATCTAACCATCAAACGTCGAATAAAATTAATTAAGCCGTCGTTGTCTATAAAATACGCGAAACAAAAATGGAAAAGCGAAATATACAAGCGCGAACCTTAGCGCGGTCAATAATAAAAATAATTACTGCGAGTGTCACTGACAGTCCAGGCGGCGCACTGCGGACGCCGCTTCTCTTATTAATACACAATTACACGACTCTGTGCTAATACAGCTTACATACTTTAGAATACTATTATTACTTGTCCATGTATAGTATACATTACGTTGTTGAATTGTACTGGTGGTAGGGCTTTGCGCAAGCTCGTCTGGGTAAGTACCACCCACTCATCAGATATTCTACCGCAAAACAGCAGTACTTGATATTCTTGTGTTCCGGTTTGAAGGGAGAGTGAGCCAGTGTAATTACAGGCACAAGGGACATAAAATCTTAGTTCCCAAGGTTGGTGGCGCATTGGCTATGTAAGCGATGGTTGACATTTCTTACAATGCCAATGTCTAAGGGCGTTTGGTGACCACTTACCATCAGGTGGCCCATATGCTCGTCCACCTTCCTATTCTATAAAAAAAATTATTTTAGGTACTTTGAAGGCACATTAATTGAAAAAACTTCTTATCGCTTTATTCAATATCTAAATACTTTTTTTTGTAACAGCCATTTTATTCTTTGCTATATATTATACATATTTGTGTTGTTTTATACATATGTATTTAAAATTACTAATTAAAATTACAAAAGGTAGACAACAATTATATTTTAATGATAACTATTTTGTATTTACAAGTTTAATTGTAATGAAAAAATCACAAATATTCATATTTGATAAAGCGCATGATGCGTTGTCATACCGTTTATATCTACTTTGAAGCGTTGACAATGCCATCTGGTTTGGTTTATTTTATCAATAGAGTATCTCGAAAGTAGAATACCTCCTTCAAACTATATAATCTAAATATAGTTCTTATATTATATTATGCTGTTCTTTGTGTCATTTATATTATTTTTATTATAGAAAAGATTGTTATAGAAACAAGAGCTCTTTCCACACTTGTCGCCTGTAATATAAAATGTAGACGCGGCACAAGTATAGCGAATTAATCGAAACACAATCCAGTGGCTCGCAGGGCGTGGAGTGGGTCAGACGGTAGGGTTACCACTATTGTGTGAGGAGGGGGGATAATGAAAACAGTATAACCTGGGATCATCATCTAACTGATACGGTCAGTTGGTTTTTAGTGCTATAATATAACTAGCAAGCTGATATAATCACTAGTACTAATCTGCTTGGTGTAAGGCTTTAAGCAAGCTCGTCTGGGTAATCCAATCATCACTCATTCAACCGTCATGCTGAGTGAGCCAGAACTAGGGGCACATTTAATATAATCCTGTAAAATTATGACACAAGTGCTTGTAACCTACTTGTATAATATTTTATATAGATTTTATTGGCTGTTAAATATATTAATATACATATTAAGCTAGAGATGGCCCAGTGGTAAGGACGCGTGAATCTTAACCGATGATCGTAGACTCAAACCCGGGCAAGCACCACTGAATTTTCATGTGCTTAATTTGTGATTAGAATTCATCTCGTGCTTTACGGTGAAGGAAAACATCGTGAGGAAACTTGCATGTGTCTAATTTCACTGAAATTCTGCCACATATGTATTCCACCAACCCGCACTGGAGAAGCGTGGTGGAATAAGCTCCAAACCATCTCCTCAAAGAAGGAAGAGGAGGCCTTTAGCCCAGCAGTGGGACATTCATGTGCTGTTACGGTTAAATATATTAAGAGCTTGGTTTTTATTACATATATTGTGACGATTAGGAAAATTAGTTCTGCGCAAACAAGCGTGCATGTTGATTCATGTTAAGATACTATCATACACATATATCATACATATATAAATATAACTATGCGTGCCTATAACAACAACTACATACGATCAGACATCTACAGAACGCTAAACAAGTTAAACCCATGCGAACGAAGCCCACAGGTGCTAATATACACAAATATTGCACGTCAAGCCTTTAAAGAAAAAAAAAACTAAACTAACAACCCTTATAAGTAACAAAAGCAAATCCACAAAGCGAATAATTCGTCAACATTGCCCAAAAAACCTAGGGTTAATTCCGCAAAAAGTAAGATAACAAATACGTCTATCCCATTCTTCCTTAAGCATCTGAAAGAAATAGAGATATGTCATTACAATTTTTCCTTTTTTAAGGTGCACCATTCCAACCTTCTCTCCCCCATACATTAGACAGAGATGCGAATATTTAATCTCATATTTTCTGATCTAAAAAGCCATATCGGGGAATCTCTCCCACGTACTAAAACACAATACAATAAGCAAGCAAGTATTCTGTACAAGTGATTTCGTTACAATGACTTGCTACTGATGCCGGTTTTGATAATATTTTCGCTTGACAATAGATACGTTATTGATACGTTCCCAAAGGATTGGTTTGTGGTGAAATTGCGGATGAAATAGGATTGATTTTATCGGCTTAATATTTTTTTATAAAAGTATTAGTAAGGTATATGTTTCGTTTTTTTTTACAATTTTGACTGTGTTTTACAGTCAGTACCAGAGAGGCTCAACAACCGACCGCAGATCTCAACTCATAGACGTATTTCTAAGGTTGCTCTTACTAAAATAAATAAAGTAATACACCACTTTGCTTTATAAAACCCGTACAATTATTCGTATCTGACTTAATAAAAAGCACCTGAGCTACCGGGGTACGACTTCTCTCATCTCTAATGATAGCTCGTTATTAAATCATTTTTTTTGGCAAAACTTGCCTTTGCTCATGGAAGATATAGATAACTTATAAAGCAAAACGTTATATGAATACAATATTTGAGCCAAACCGTTAGAGCCGATTTTTATATATATAGAAAGGCAAGTCAAGGATACTTGTTTAGAATTGAATGACGTCATAAAGACAAGGCTTTAAGGAGGTTTACATCATGACAAAATCTACATGTTGTACATAATCGCACGCTGCAATTTGATGGACTTAGCTACAACACGAGTGTCTGCCAGCTATTATTACCCGTCCGAAATCATTTTAATAAATAAAACATTATAATTAAAAATATAACAGAATACTACACAGATTTCGATGTGTGTGCTAGCGTTTAAGTGTAAGTATTATTTTCATATAACTTACAAACAATAACTGTTGTCGAGCAATCGACCTCAAACTCGAAAACGTTAAACAATTAATAAGTGATTTGAAAAAAAAAATAACAATAAAGTTCGATTACAAAAATAGTCGTTTAGTATTTGTAATCACCCCCGAACAATGAGTCCCGAACAAGGGCACCGCACGAACTCACTTACTCATTGACTCAGTCACTCAAATGCAATTACGAATAACAATTGTTTTATTATTTCTATTATAACGTAATATCCCCTTGATAATTGTTATTCGATTATATATCGAGTATATTACTTACATTGAATTAAATATTTATAAAAAAATAACGAATTTTAGAGGTTTTTAATAATTTCATCGCACAGGTATCATTTTTCATGTCATGTTTTTGGTACTCTGTACGACAAGGTCTTATAATATTTATTGATATCATTATATTTTCAAATATACCTTCGTAGTAACCCTAAAACAAAAACACGCAGTTCAGAGCTTGTAAGACTGAAAATATAAATTAATTTAAGCTTAAAATAAAAATAAATATATTAAAATATATTATTCAAATAATGTTTAGTCTTACTTTATTCACGTATTGCTGTACATAGGCATTTTGTTTAATTTTTAATGTTATATATAACTATTTTTATAGGCTTCTGTTGAAAAGTGACAAAATGACTCTCGGTGTTGCAGATGTCCATGGGTGGTACCCATGGACATCTGCAACACCGAGAGCTTTGAGGAATGAGTAAGCTCTTTTAATGGTTCTCAAGCCATATCGGTTCGGAAAAACACCGGCGAAAGCTGCCACAGAGTGGTTATTTATACGTGACAACTAGTAAACATTAGGCTTATTTTGTAACAAGGCAAAGTGTATTTATATTACCTGAAATGAAGGAATCTCGAAATCCGGAAGGCCGAAACTGCAAAAAGCAACACGATAGTGATACCTATCGTATACCATCAATATCTAAATATATTTTATTCAACTTGGATAATTAATATTACATTAATATAATTTATATTTTTATAGCAAGCAGTTATTATTAAAATGTTTTGATCGACGAAAACGCAATACCTTCGTTTTCCCATCGTACCCCGAGTACGAAAGGCGGTATAATAACGGCGTTGATGCAGTTCTTTTGTAATTGTTTGGTTATTTTTTAATTGAATAGATGTTGTTTAAATATATAATAATGTGGTATTGTTCGTTTGTTGGGGTGTGGACGGTAACGGTAATTGGTAGGCGGGGATGCGAATCATAATAAAATGAACGACCCGCGGCTTTACTTACTTCTTCGCTCTGTTGTTGAATGTTGAATCGATTTTTGAGGGCATTTAGATTTTAGTAGAACAATTTAAATTATTAATTTTATGAGTTTTGTTAGTTAATACGATGCCATGAAAAAAAAAACAAGCAAGGACGCGAAGAAACAGCAAAGCAATTAATTAATAGATGAGCTCTAAGAATTCACGGAATACAAGGAAAAACACTTTGAACTATATTGAGATTAAGAGGTTCATGGATATCCATTCCAAGCGGGAATCGAACGTGCGCTCATCGCCTTTGTACAGATATCGTAGCCGCCGAGCCAGATGGTCGCCCGATCTTTGAAAGCTCAAGCTATTGTGGATAATTGCAAGCTTTTTATACAATATTTAAGCGAAACCGGGCGTGTGCTAGTTTTATGTTTATAATGGATCGCTTTCACAGCAGCACCGGAAGTGTTAATACAAAGACATTTAAATATAAATATATTGTTCGAAGCGAACTTTCTCTAACATCCTTTAATTAAAATCACTAATAAATAGAATAGTTCTTTTTAAAACACGTTTTATCATAATGTACTTTCTATTTTCTAACATTTGTTTGTTAAACGTTTGGTAAATTATTTTTGAAACATTTAAATCCCCCAATTAAATATTTTTAGAAAATTGTTTATTTGTTGTAGGTAATTACTTCCTCCATTTAGTTAAAGATAAGGTCGGGAAGAATTAAAGACTGTAAACGCTGTCCGATGAGGACTGTAAATGCTGAAGGTAAGTAGCGACAGTAATTATTTTTCATTTAAGCCTAATTCCTAGAACAAGCTATACACCTGTCAAATTACGGATTAACCTCGGAATGAGAGATAAACTAAAAGCTCGTAATACACCTTCATTTAGGCGTTTTAAAAGTTTTCTTAAAAGTCTGTCTTGTCTATATCGTAAATCATTATTTTAACCCGATATTAGAATACTTGAAAAATCCTATCTTCCACATCCACAATCATCGTTATTCATACATTGGAAATAAACTAGAATCCAATCGAAGACCATTGACAACGGGTTGATTTTTTCATATTCACAAACAAAGATACTGTCATTCAATCCCTCAGCCCTCAGCTGTGGTTATTCAAACCGCAATATTTAATTGTACAAAAGAAAAAAAAACACTTAAAACACTATGAAAATTTCAACATAATAGCAGGTAAATTCTCTTTACATTGCCCAGATTACAGTGATCCTACGAATCGCGTATTTTTAATTTCATAAGGCCAATTACAAACGCTACTTAAGACTGTCTTAACGCAACATCGACATCTTATTTTTGTATTTCAAATGAAATTTATTTAATCGATATGGTCATTATAATAATATATAATAATAAGGATTGTAACAGTCAACTAAAGTAAATACAATTACCTGGGTTCCTTCAAACGAGGCGTGAAGAGGCATCTTGCGGGCCGGCAAGGCGGGGGCGGCTAGTGCAGGACATTTTTCCCGACTGTACTAGCCGTCGTCGCGTTTGGACTCTACTACCACTTACCATCAGGTAGAGTGGAGTCATTTGCTTTCCCGGTTTTCATAAAAAAATACAACATTCCTATCTATGAACTATGTAAATAAAATGACTAAAACTGTAGTATTTTCCGTTGATAATTTTTGCCGTTTAATAGTTTATGACAGCTTAAACTATTATTTTTAATTAATAAGCGATTTCCTGGATTAGATAAATAGACATTTCTCAGGCTCTATACATCTTTGCTGCAAATAATTTTAGCAAAGAGCGTAACATTTAGACGTAACTATATATAATATATACCCGTTTCTTTCCAGTGCTTAAAGAAATGTCCAAGTGTATTCGGTACAATATTAAAACACAATATTTCAAAATAAGCCCGTATGTGTTCGTGTCGCTCAGTATGATCGGTGCCTTACCTTCGTGCCCTGCGGGTGTCACCTAGCGCTGGCTGGTTGTTATTCGAAACCACTGAAGACATATCAATTACTCATTGTATAAGAATAATTGCGGAATCGAGCGGAATCATTTTTATTATAACCTTTGTCCCTAAACATTTGTTAACAATCTGTTCTGCGTCTCATTCGCCTTTATTGCCTGAACATAAGAATTATAATCGTTTAACGAATTATGATTGTATTTTTTATTTGCGTGGGAGATAGTCTGACGGTTGAAACTCGAAGGGTATTAACATTATAGACGATTTTTTCGTCTATTCCATTGAAATGTTAAAATGTTTGACATTTGACTGGTGTTTAGTGATTTTGTTTGCTTACGTTTTGTGTTTTATTTGGATATAGTTAAATGAATTGGCTGCTTTAATAATACATACAATAAGCACCAGCGCTGGTATTGAGCGAATATTTATAACATATATACTAATGTGTATGAGATATATCTTGGAGTTATAATTTAGTGATAAAGATATATATGTATATATATACACATGTAGCTACAGACATACTGCAGGTTTTTCTACCTTTACGAGCGATTATACGCTGTTCCCGGTATTAACTTTCATGTGGTTCATGAGTGTGGGAGAATTATGAACAGTGCACCATTTTGAACGGCTCTAGGTGTAACATTATTAAAAATCATTCGAAAGTTTGATAAAAAGACTAAGAATCGAAACATACCGTAACAGCCTGTGAATGTCCCACTGCTGGGCTATAGGCCTCCTCTCCTCTTTTTGAGGAGAATGTTTGGAGCTTATTCCACCACGCTGCTCCAATGCGGGTTGGTAGAATTCACATGTGGCAGAATTTCAGTGAAATTAGACACATGCAGGTTTCCTCACGATGTTTTCCTTCACCGTTAAGCACGAGATAAATTATAATCACAAATTAAGCACATGAAAATTCAGTGGTGCTTGCCCGGGTTTGAACCCACGATCATCGGTTAAGATTCACGCGTTCTTACCACAGGGCCATCTCGGCTTCAAATCGAAACATGGTACCTATCAAAAATTATATAATATATGGTGGGTTTGTACTTGTTATATATAATGTAAGAAAAACAAAATATGTTACAACAACATATACAACAGTTATTAGAAGAAAAATAGAGGTAATTTTTCTTTGCCCAGTGGCAACGTGTAACTTACGAAGATTTGGGTTTCTAACTCGTGCAAGCGTGACTTAACTTTTCTTGTGCTTATATTTCAACTCATGCTCGGTGACGAAAGTAATCATATGAAAACCTTCATGTGTCGAATTAAATGCCACAGATGTATCAACCAAGAAGCAGCGTGGTGGAGTAAACGCCAAACCGACTATTACTACTGATAAGTGAATAAAAATAAATTAAATCTAGAAATTGTATTGAAATGAGTCCGCCAAGTTCGCGGAAGTATATTAATAAAAAGAAAACATTAATAAAATATCTACCATCTGGATTTTGATGATGGACTTCCTTCTTAAGCCAGATGATAAGCTCAAAACCTTCTTCTCGCAAAGAGAGACGTCTTTTGTCCAGCAGGGGCATATTTACAGTCTGCAACTTAACTTAATAAGTTGCACATTAATAATCATAATAATATCCTGGGACATTTTTCACACACGGCCATCTGATCCCAAGTTAAGCTTGTTCTTTTTGTAAATACATACTTATATAGATAATTACACCCAGACTCAGGACAAACAGACATGTTCATCCACAACAAATATCTATCCTGGGTTGGAATCGAACCCACAACCTTCGGCGTAAAAAGCAAGCATCCACCAACCACGCCAACCGGCTCGTCAAATACAAGACAATAAATCGTCCCCTTGAATAGTTCCGACGTCCGCATCACAATATTTAGCGTAATCCAATTTCATTGAATACTTGTTTCATTCATGCATTTTTTTATGGAAATCCTTAAATCCAGTATTCTCAACACTTGATACTTAGAGCAACAATAAGGGCGTTTGCACAATTAGCGATTTCACGCGCCGTCAACTGCGGTTGCGTTTCGGTGAACCGTTTTTTTTACGTCAACATTTTGCGAATTGTGCTAAAATTAAGATACTTTGAAATTGAGGATACTATATTGTTATCGTTTGGCATATTTATAGCATTATAATATGATTTGATTTGACTATACGAAGTGCTAGGGAAAATAAATAGCAATTATGTTGAGACAAATAATTCCAATCAAATTAATATTTCTTTAACAAATATTGCGTAGAACCAATGACTAGGTGTTTGATAATTAGCAGACATTTTACATAAATTAAAAATAAACACTCGTGATAAAAAATTTAAATGATTAAGGCTTATTATTACTGTACATGATTATATGGACGATAAAAGAACTTGAAGTTACCATTAACTATTTCTTGCCGATTCTTCAAGGTAGAATTCACATTCCGAACGAAGCTTCTATGAGTGCTCGTAAGAATCTACTTGAATAAAATTGATATATTTTGATTTTGAATAACTTTAGCTTAACTTTAAAGGTAAATTAAACAAAATAGAAAAAAGAGCGTATCACATGTTTCAGAAATAAAACTGTGTCAGAAACGTTTCATGTAAACATATTGGCATGTAACATAATTAAACGTTGCAATCAAACCTTATAACTCAACATGCAATGTAGCAATATAGTTTTTTTTTTTTTTATATAGAATAGGAAGGCGGACGAGCATATGGGCCACCTGATGGTAAGTGGTCACCAACGCTCTTAGACATTAGCATTGTAAGAAATGTCAACCATCGCTTACATATCCAATGCGCCACCAACCTTGGGAACTAAGATTTTATGTCCCTTGTGCCTGTAATTACACTGGCTCACTCACCCTTCAAACCGGAACACAACAATATCAAGTATTGCTGTTTTGCGGTAGAATATCTGATGAGTGGGTGGTACCTACCCAGACGAGCTTGCACAAAGCCCTACCACCAGTAAAAAGTTTCGCTTTAAATAGTCTAAATTTAAAGCGGGTGAGAGTGCAAAGCGCAGCTAATTATATAATAATATTATATACAAAGACATTTTTCGAAACGCGCTGTACTTCTGATATAAATTTAATTTATATTAATTCAGTAGTTATTTCAGTAAGGCATTAAAAAAATTGAACTGTATTTCAATTATATTATGTACTCTAACTAGCTTGACATAACAATGTCAGTTGTTTGGTGGATAATAATATTTAAATGAATAAACAAATATAAGTGCTGAATAATAAATTAATACAAATATTTTCAAAAAATATGATGGTGTCTGAGTGCGTGTGTTTGTGTCTGATATTGTTATTATTCATCTCAAACTTTAATGTGTTACAATTTAATAAGAACGTTTACGAGTACACAATTAGCGATTTCACGCAACGGTAACTACACGCGCGTTACACGCATCGACAGGTCTCTTTGATAGTTTCAAATTTACTTCTGCGTATTTATCTGAATACTCTTATGCTTTTATTAACTCAATTTGATATTTCTAACACTATCGATGATTAAATAAAGTACAATAAATACTTTAAAAAAATGCTAATCGATCATTTGAAGTCTGTTAGTTCATCATCTAAATAATTGGTTATAATGCTTAAAAGGAGAAGGAGAAGGAAAAAAAGGAGAAGAGGCCTTAGTCCAGCAGTGAGAAATTCACAGTGGTTCATACTTTAATGTTTAAAAAAGATCTACTTAATGGATCGCTTTCAATTCCTGTTGTTGCTTTCATAAATTATGTTTACGCGATAGTATGTTAATGTTATGCACAATTATAATTTATATAGTAACAATAACAGCCTGTGAAATTCCTAATGCTGAGCTAAGCCCACTTCTCCTGTGTTTGAGAAGAAGGTTTGGAGTTTATTCTAACACACTACTCCAATGCGGGTTAGTGGATTATACGTGTGGCAGAATTTCAGTGAAATAAGATACATGCAGGTTTCCTCACGATGTTGTCCTTCACCGTCAAGCACGAGATGAATTATAAATACAAATTAAGCACATAAAAATTCAGTGGTGCTTGCCTTGTGTGGGTTTGAACTATCGGTTAAGATTCACGCGTTCTAACCATTAGGCTATCTCGGTATTTATATCATATAGTAATAATAATGTCCTCCAGACTGACTACGGCCACGGCGGCAAATCTCAAGAGAGATTAGCCAACTACGCAGGAGATATTATAGTGCACAAGTGTGTGCTATGTATGTTGTTAGTGTGCTTTATAAATAAATTACAATAAAGTTAGATGGTATTTGTCCGAATAGTTTTTATGTAAATAACAAAAGTTGACGAATATTGTTTTTGTTGGAATCTGAACCGGTGGTTGCTTTGCCTTAGAATAAAGATTATTTTTTTTTTATTTATCATTTAAAAAAGATATAGATTTTTTATATAGATAGTTCAATCCACGATGACGCGCACATTTTTTTTTTCCAATCGCTGCAGTGCAAGTTTGCTATCGTTGGTAAAGGTATGTCATCAATAAAAATAAAAAAAATACAATTTTATCGCATCAAGCTAAAAAGGTACAGATAAAATAATATTGTAAAATATCTATTATAGTCACTAATATGTCTTAGTTTCGTTTATAAATGCATTCAATATATACATATCAATTACTAGAGGTGTCAGGCATATACTCACAAACGGGCTTGTGGCACTCTGTCAATTATTAAACAAATATAAATTATGAAACCACAGACAATGTATTACTTTTTATTGATTTGACATATTCCTCCCATAATATAAAAGGTTTTAGTTGAATGGTATTTAGAAAATATTATAACTTACTTTAAATTTGAATCTATTGATCAAAAGACGCTAATGCTTAAACACTTGTGTTCTGTATTCAAAGGAACTTTGTTTGTTACCATCACAATGGTATCGACTTACAATTTTAAACTATCCCGTTTCTTGCTACTGTGCGGTTATTCCAACAAAAAATCAAATCGAAAAAAAAAAAACAAATCAACTAACAAGCCCGTAAGAAATATCGAATGGGACCCGTGTACGTACAGAAGTCGTATTGGTCTCGTTATGTCAAATTAAAACCCAGGCATGTAAATGAAACATCGCGAGGAAACCTTGTCCTTGTACTTTTGCCCTTGTCAAATGAAATTATGCAACGTGAAATTTTGGTTATTCAATTAAAATGGTGGTTTTTCAATACTCACCGAACCTTTTCATAATGGTATCATGTATTCTGTGATGCTTGATTCCTAAAGTATTATACTATGTGGGATAGAAAAGGTTTTTATATACTTACGTTTAAATATTGTGGTGTTAAAGCTCTTGATCACATTGCCCAAGTCAAATAACTCAGTTGTTTAATTCCTTTTCATTTTTATTTTAAAGTGACTACCGCCCATTGACTTCTGCACCACCAGAGGCTTGCAGGTGCGTTGCCATTGTGTTTTGTGCTTTGAGAAATAAGTAGGCTCTTTTCTTGAAGGTTCCCAAACCATATAGGTTCGGAAAAACCGCCGGCGAAAGCTTAATCCAAAGAGTGGTTTTCCGAGACAGAAATCGCCTTAAAAGGATATATTGACCCTTTTTGTGTATATATCATATATTTTTTAATTTAACAGATAAAATCATGAATTATGACGATCGAAATTTATTTTCACAGATACAGAAAAGGTTTACGATACTATTTATTTACTTACTGTTGCTAAATTAAATTTAGGTAGGTAAATAGTATACGATAACGTAACTATAGTTTAGAAAAATATGTATAAATCAAACGGAACCGACATTTTAATTTTCCTCAACATATGAAACTTGACACAACTTCATTAAAACAAATCACGATTACTGCGTAAATAAATTCATATTAACTGTTTTTACAAGTAATACCTACTTGAGCTAATGTAAAAATTGAGAAATTAAACAATCATTATCTTAAATGTATATCCTAATCTAACCCTTAACATAATACAATAGTGGCTACAATCGAATATTAATCTTTTAAAGTAAATTTTAAAATTGACAAAATTATCTTAACGTTTTTAATTAAATACTTATTTCTTATATCGATGCACTAAGGTTGAAAGTTGCTTGGTTTTTGCTTAGTTACTGGTTTGAAATGGGTGGTAGGTGTAGGAATGTGAACGTAAGTACAAAATGTAAATGGAAGTTTCTAAAACGATCAAATATTGTGTCGGCGGTGGACGGTGGTGGTGTGTGGTGGGTAAATAGAGGGGCAGCTAGGCGACCATGCGGAGAGCCGATCGTGTTACTGTACCATCAACTACAATAACACTGTATATAACGAAATACTCTGACCTCGTCTAAGCTTTCAATAATATAAGAAAATTAATATTAGGAGTGCTATTCTGTAAGAACTCCTCACTTCATTAGTCACCAGTGACATGTTGACAATCGACTTATGTTACCAATATACTATTTTCATGCGTGTATTCTGGAAATGTTATAATTATTTTGGTCAATGTCACATATCACTCTGTGACATTTCAAGACCGTTTTCTGCGGTGAGTTTCGAGTAAAATCCAACTTGCCCCACTGATCTGATAAATTTTTCATAAATTCATTATTCACTACTTAAAACCATTCCGAACGCCGTTCATATTTAATGTTGTTTAACAATTTATTATTTTTGATATGAATGTTATTTAACAATTTATTATTTTTGATCGATTATCACGTAATTTTACTGTCTCGTCGTCTATTGGCTAACTTATTAGACTGAGCTCTTGAGCTCCTATTGAGCTCCTGGTTTTAAACTTCGGGTTGAGACAATAATAAGTCGTAATGATTTCCTGACAATAAGTAACGTTCTAAGTAGCAGCCTGGAGATTGGAAATTGACAGTTCGTGCCTCGGGTAGCGTATAAAACCGTTAGTCCTAGACTCTCCTCGGTCTTGTCGAATTGCCGTCCCATCAGATTATGAGAGGGATTAAGAAATACACCCGTGTTTTGCCTACACGCTTGAGAACTGTTATATATCTTGCGCAGAGCTATTCACTGCTGAGAATGGCCGCTGTAACCGAAATTGGCATCATTATCACCATGATAAGTAAATAAAAAACGATTTAAGCGTAATGTTTCAATATATAGTAACTTGAACTTGAACTGAACTCAGAACTGAGAGAAACTTAGTATTCTTATTTTATTTTATTAAAACAATAAAATTATATGAATTATCAAAATGAAAAATTCTCGTTCTTATCAAATTATAGATGATTAAAGTTTTAATAACTATTTGTGTTATTAATTTTAATTTTATTAAGTGCATGTTTATTTTTTTATGATCTTTAATTTGTACCAATTTGGACTTTTTTTTTTTTTTAATCTTTCTACTCATGTTGCTATAATTATGTGTTAATGTATTTTTAAAACAAATATTGTAATTGTTGTGGCTACTTTAAAAAGCTTCACATGTTAGCTATTTTCACTAAATTGTTTTACATTTGTCATTAAAACATGTAGTAGCTACTAGTGGTCCTTAAAATAAATAAATAAATTAATTATATAAAAATATTAAAGTAATTTATAATTCAAATCAGCGGTTCGATAAATTTGCTTTTGATAATTCAAATAATTCTTTAACGAACGTAGTTGTTATTCACTTTTACAAATCGAGTTGTTTATTCAATTCAGAAGCATTATACTTTATACGCTACGTTTTAACCTAATACCTACACACACCGACTCCCCCGAACAAGCGGGAGAAGTCGTGAGCAAAAACTTGTCTTGTGTAAATGAAAACTTATAAATTTTCACAAATTTTATAATAATAAATAAAAATATTTCAGAAAGTAAATACTGTAGGTAACCTAACACCTATTATTTTTTTATTAATTCGAAAACGCGATATCGCATTTACTATACTATGTATATATATGTTTATTATAAATGCAATAGTTTTCTAGGATTATTTTTCTTTGCGATTATACTATTGTATTGAAAATATCTAAGTTGACACAGAATTAAGCAAAGCACAGATTATAGTTGCGTCACTCGCTAGAATAACATTATTGCCCGCGTGTGTTTGTTCTCGACACGTTATCTCGGTAATGCGTTTTCCAGTTTTTAAACAGACTACATTTTTGTATGTAACGTCAACACAAAAATGGCGCTGATGTTTTTTTTATTGGATTTAAATTTGACAGAACTGTGTGCAACTTGCTGTTTTTTTCGTAAATTTATTTACAAGTCACCAATAAATACACAAAGCAAAGTATCACTTACAAATCTTTTAGAATGAAACAAAGTTATAAACTATTTTATGTAAAAAACTACTAGTAGAGTATTAAACATAATACATATCAATACATATACATAAAATACACAAGTGTGTGTACACACACACAGACACGCAGAGAGATGCGTCTATTTCCCCACTCGCAAAATCCGATGTGACTTTAACAGCTTTTAAGGCACAGAAATGTGGGCACTGCCAATTTTCGAAATTATAGTCAGGCAAACCTATTATGTTTTTACTGAAACGACCCGGATCTAAGCTCGAGGTCTTTATTAAGCACTTGTTATATATAAACAAAATAGTACCTATTGGAATAACATTTATCTATAATAAAATAATTTAAGTTAAGTACTGACGGCCGGATGGCGTGGTTGGTAGATACTTGCCTTTCACGCCGAAGGTTGTGGGTTCGATTCGCACCCAGGACAGACATTTGTGTGCATGAACATGTCTGTTTCCCTGAGTCTGGGTGTAATTATTTATATAAGTATGTATTTACAAAAAGACAAGTAGTATATGTAGTATATCAGTTGTTTAGTTTCCATAGTGCTTCCAAGCTCTGCTTAATTTGGGATCAGATGTTCGTGTGTGAATAATGTCCCAGGATATTATTATTAAAGTTAATTCATAATCGGAAAAGTCAAATAAATATTATATTAATTGTTAAAAATTTACTAAGTATAAAATTTTGCCGACGGTAGCGCGCGTAGCGATAGACAAACAGTTACCCAATCTTAAGAGCGTTTTCATATTATATGTTTATAATAAATTTGTCTTTTAATCAAAAATCTTTAGGAATCCGCTATGCTGAACTATTCCACACATAAAGAAGTGTCTAAGATGAATATACTATATGCATATGACACCGTCAATTGTGAGGACAATTTCTCGAAAAATGTTACCGTTTTTGTTTATTTGTGTTGTTTCGCTATGTCAATAATTGTGAAGGCAAATGGCCCACTGGTTAGAACTAGTGAATCTTCATCGATGATTACGGGTTGCAATCCGGATAAGCGGTGACATTGCATGTGCTTAATTTATGTTAACAATTCATATCATTTTCGACGGTAAAATAAAACGTAAGGAAACTTGCATGTGTCTAGGAAAATCCTGCCACACATGCGTCAGTGAATCGCATTGGAGCAGCGTGGTGGAATAATTTACAAATAACTTACTTTGGTTAAGTAAATAATATAATAATTTCCTGCTACGCTGTTTTGTAATTTTGTCTTAAACGCATACATAAATTTTTATTACATTCGTACACATGATTACATAAGTTCAGATTCACATAACTACACAAATAAAAAAGATACAGTTATTGTAAAATATCATCACCATATTCAGCCCACATTAATCCACTGCTGGACATAGGCCTCCTCACAGGCGCGCCAGTTCTCCTGTGCTAGTCGCATCCATTGAGCACCCGCCATCTTCCTAAAATCGTCTGATCATCGGGCGGGTGGTCTGCCCACTGGCCTTTTTGCTTCTCTAGGCCACCACTCCGTGACGATTTTAGTCCACCTTCCGTCTTCCCGTCTGGCCAAGTGTCCAGCCCATCTCCACTTTAACCTCGTGATACGCTTCCCAATATCTTCGACTTTCGTCTTTCGTCGGATTTCTGCGTTTGGTACACGATCAACGAGGGAGATGCCTAGCACAGCACGCTCCATCGCCCTTTGTGCCATTTTTATTTTGTGCATGTTATGCTTAGTAAGCGTCCATGTTTCGGCACCGTAGGTAAGTATAGGCAAGACACATTGATTAAACACCTTAGTCTTGAGGCATTGTGGGAGTTTGGATGTCAACGTATCTTCGAGTGTTCCAAAAGTAGCGCACCCTAATCCAATGCGTCGTTCGATCTCCTGTATTTGAGATTTCTGATCAAATGATAAACGATATCCAAGATAGATATAATCGCTGACCACCTGTACGGTGTCCTTACCTACGATTATGTTAGGTTCACGTATGTGGCGATAAGTCATGATTTTGGTCTTGGACATGTTCATCCTCATTGTAAAATATATATATTTCAATATAATATCAACATTATAAACGATGCCTTACAATCAATTTATATCTAATGAATTAGGTTGATTAGTTTCTGTGCAAACGACCCACGATGTACACAATGTACGAGCCTGAACGGGTGACGCTTTCAAGGTGAGAGCGTAAATAGTACATTTCAAAATGCCTTTGTTTTTTAATAAGTAAAAGTACATTGAAAAAAAATCATTATTTTCATATTTTGTCCTCGACAGTTTTCGGTTTTTATTTTTGTTGTGCTATTCTCTCCGTTACTCGTGAATTTACGAGAACTCATTTTCGTTCCGTCTTCGTGGTACAGCCGTGGATCACGCACCATTATGTTATACGCGGAGTATGTGTAATTTCAGCCCTCGTTTTTTTTTTATTGTGTAGGTAGGCGAAAGAGCGTATGGGCCACCAGATGGTAAGTGGTCACCAACGCCCATAAACATTGGCATTGTAAGAAATATTAACCATCGCTTTAATCGCCAATGCGCCACCAACCTTGGGAACTAAGATGTTATGTTCCTTGTGCCTGTAATTACACTGGCTCACTCAGCCTTCAAACCAGAACACAACAATACCAAGGAATGCTGTTTTGTGGCAGAATATCTGATGAGTGGGTGGTATCTACCCAGACGAGCTTGCACAAAGCCCTACCACCAGTAAGTTAATGAGATCCTCAAAAACAATGTTTATGTTTTCTTGGTCTGATTTTATATTACAATCCCTTAACGCGTTGCTTGGAGCGGTTGTGACCTTCCGGAAGACGAGGGCGGTTACACATCTTCAAGTCTGTGCAATAACTACACTTTTCCCTGTGAATTACGATTGAGAACTATTAGGATAGTTAATACATAATTATTTTATTACTATTTTAATTTATTATTATACTTACTTAAAGTAAATGCAAGTTTGCTTTGTTACAATTGGTGCTCTGCCCAAAGGCTGGAAGAGATCGCTTCTTGCTTAGCCGTCCCACTTTGTGCCGTCACTTGGTAGAAGAGCATAGTGCATTCAGTTCGGGCAGTAGACTACAAAGTTACCACTGCTATACAGTTTACTTTCTAAATAGTAATTCGTAGTAAAAGTTGTGAAATCGTAATGGTTAGCGCAACACGACACCGAACGATGTAGCTTTTAAAAAAACGTAAACATTAAAAAATGTGGGATCCCAAATAAAAAAATATCACAAATTTAAGTCCACAAATAGTTTTTGAGCGCTCTGCCCGTTCCATTGTATCCAATGAGTGATTAAATATTGTCGCACGCACTCGAGTGTGTTGCCGTCCTGCTCCGCTGTGTACTGTGTAAGAGGGAGGTTACGATGTAGTGAACTGCGAGTCTGCGACAAAGCAGCCGACTAACAAAATACTAGCATGGTGGCAATGCAGGGACGAACTGCCACGACAAACTGAAGAATTTTTAAATCTTTCCGAACTGTACCCATCAATAGGAAAGTTTGATTCTTGTATATTTTGATTTTGGGTTTTAAAGTTTTCAACTTTACATAATAAATTTCAACAAATTTAAATCGTCCTCCCTGGGGCAAAATATTCGATTCTATAATAAAACTCCGCAGACCATTTTACGTCTAACAATAAATATATGTAAAACTTGTGTAAAGCAATTTAATGAATAAGGTTATCTTCTACAGGATTATGTACACGATAAAAGAGCTTGGAGTTAGTAATCTTTGATTTTCTTAACTGATTGCTATTCTTAATGAAGATTAGCAGCCTGCGCACGAGATATTGTAATCCATAAATGCTCACAAAATGACTGGGCAGTCTCTAATTTGAGCTTTTACGCTTGAGATCAATCTGACACAAATGTAAGACTTTAATTGCTCGCCTCTCTATAGAAAATACGCAAGAAATTTATTTGAATCTCCTCTTTGATATTTGAAGTCGTGTAATGAGTCTCTGTGCTGTGCTATGTGCACAGTGAGTCGACTACTCAAGCGCTCTCCGCGTCTGTGATCATCCCGACCACTTTGCTATACTTTTTGACCTGACACAACTATTACGAGCAACAAACATTACAAAATGTATATATGTTTGAAAAAAAATATATATATACGTACTGGAGATGCGCATTTTCTCGCACCTTATATGTCATGCGATGTAAACGTTTTTGGTTACTGTTGACTTAGACTAATCGAATAACGATAATCGTAGTATAAACTCACATAGCTTTAATCTTTCTTAGTAAACTATCGATATATAACTAAAATTATTATTTAAATCGGTTGGTTTTTTTCTGAGATAAGCGCGTTTAAACAATCAAATAAACAAGTAAAGCCTACAACCAACATCATGCAACAAGAGTTAGAGCCCAATCATAATTGTACATTTTTTTTCACAAGGAACACTGAAGTTCATATGTTTCATTTGTGATTATAACTAATCTCGTCCTCGACTATGGAGGAAATCGTCATGAGGAAACCTGCAGGTTTCTAATTTCACTAAAATTCTGTTACGTGGTCGAATAAATCTTCTCCTCAAAGGGAGAGAAGGCCTTAGTTCAACTAATAGCAACTTCACTTTTAAAATAAATCAAACCCACTCTTTTCGAATAATAAAAACCAAAAAATTGTGGAAAAATTATGCAAATAGTAACGATATCTTTAGAAAATGTTCTTATTGAAGAGTTAACGGGTGAGGGGTGAGGGTGGGAACCCTTCCGGCGGATTTTATTGTGCCTTGCGTTTTATTACTTTTTTATTTCTTTTAACAGCCCCCGGGGTCAGTTATTGATATGCACTTAGGGTTGGCACAAGACAGTTATCGTTTAAAAAACTCTCTTAGCCCTGTTACCGTGAACAATGTTTTTTTTCATTCATTTCAACATTTAATTTAGATAAAGTTATTTTTTATGTCTAAAAAATTATAAAACGTGACGTGAAAACAGCTGATCTATTTTTTTTATATTGAAGATTTATATTTTAACTTAAAAAATTAATAAAATTTTTAAAATAATCGTGCGTGTTGCTTGCGTTTTGTAACTGTTATGATGTGAAACTGATTTTGATTTAGTTTTTTTTTATTTGAAAGGTGACTCGATCGAGAATGGTCGTAGCCATGATTCAGAAAAACTGTCCAACCGTGTGAAGTCCATCAGCTGTATTTTAGTTGTTGAATGGTTATGAGAATTTATGGATCTCTTATTTTTAAATTAATATAAAAAATATTTAATATTTTTTATGCATAAAATACAACATGTCATATTTACAGACATTTTTATAAAATACAAATTTATATTATTATATTTTAATCGTTTGAAAGTAAAATTGTGTGACATATGACGTGTGTCGCAGCCCTGACTAGAAGCGTTTCTATCACACGCAACACGCGGGGGCATGCGGATAATTCTTTATCTTTTTAAGTTACATTCTTGAATAATCTGAACTTATTCGTTGTCACGTACTGGTGACAATTAAATTGAATTATTGACATCGAAAATAATACACGAACTTTAGTTAAGTAGAAATAAAGATTGAACTGAACTTCTTGCCAGCTATTAGTCCGCCTTCCGTACCGTTAAAATTGTTGACAGCAGTCGTGGATCAGTTTCAAAATCGCAGTGTGTTAGATATTATTAATACAATTATTTATAAAGTAGCTACAATAAACCATTTTGAAATTAACAATAGCTTTAGGTTGTTTTTCGAAAGCTGTGAGATATAAATTACAATTTAAATAATTCCCTCTAAAGGGGTGAATTGGGTATTCAGATAGTCTGAAAATAAATAAATTACTAGGTCTTTTAATAAATGCACGTAAAATGATGACAAACCTGCTACAGATAATAAACAAAACAATAGAATTGTGGATATTGATATATTTTTAGATAGTCTATGGAAATTTAAATGTTTTTTTATATATACTATTAATTTGTAAATGTATTTATAGATGTTGCAGTTTTTTTTAAATATTTTTAACTTATTACATTTCTATTGCAAGTTAATGTGTCTTATTTTACTTTAGATGTATGTGTAATCTCTATAAATGAGACAAAACTTAACAGTATTTTAGTTGTATATAGTATATATGTATTGTTGGGATTAATATTTAATAAATAAATAAAAAATAATGTAAGAAATTCATCTCTAAGGAACTAAATTTGGATTGTAGGTTGAGGCAGTATTTGTATTGACTTGTTCTGGCTGACATTTTGTTTTACTTCTATCCTGATAAATAAAGTGCTTTCAAGAGATAGACAAATAACTCGCCAAGATCAAAACCAATTAAGTAGAGACACACAGTTTGACATGTATTTGTTACGCAGTTTGTCGTAACGGAATCTACTTAATATAATTAATACTGATTGACAGACAAAGCACGGTCCACGCAATACATCTGGAAGGATGGAATGTTGAACACTGGAGTTGCTTATATAACATAGGCGTGGACTGAGAAAGGTTTTTTATTAACTTATTCCTTAAGGGGGTTACATAGTGCATGAAAGGAAGTGCGGTATTTTTGAAGATTAAAATATGAATATATTTTTTGATTTTTTTCTAAAATAGACTATATTGGTAGAAAAGTCAGTAGTATCAGTCCTTGGAAAATTCCCGTAAGGGGTTAAATAGAGGATGTCATTTTGTATTGAATTGAAACGGAGTGTTTCTTTTCAGAGATGCTGCCAATAGGAAATTCTATCAGTATTTGACGACTAGCTTTTGATATCAGTGTAATAAATAATGGCAACTGGGTACATACCTATTAGACCTACCTTCCTATTATAACTTTCGCATTTTACAGCGTTCAGTAAGCTTTGGTATTTAGTTAGTCGTAGGAAATTTCTAACTGTTAAAGATCGCTCCGTCATTTCTTTGCTTTGATCAACACTTGTCCAACTGACATGAAACCCGACCGCGACCAGCCATCGGAGCCCACCTCCCACACGCCCACCAAACACTCGGGGCTCTACTTTAAATGGAATTTAATTATACTTTGACAAATCTTGTTTCACGCTTCGCATACGTTCACAAAGTCGCTTAAATTTTACAAATTCATACTAACACTACGTTATTTTGAATACATTGTAATGTGTACTGTAATATTGAGTACATAAGGTGTACATTTGATTTAACCGAGTGTGTATATAAAGTTGCGAGTAAGTCCTCAGGCAAAACACTCGAAGATAGAAATCTTGTTAAAGGAAACGTCTTTTTCAGCGTCCATTGTCTACAATTACTTGCTTTGTACTCGAAAACATATATCCGTCTCTATCCGGCGTGGAGTAATATGTGTGTATCCGTCTTTGTCTCGTGATTAGATTTCCGGCGGACTGTTACGAGGCTTTTCTTTTTAATTATGTTCTTTGTAAAGTGAAGCTTTATTTAAATGTGGAAAATTGGGATAATATTGAAAACATGTACGATGGATTCTTCTTTTATTTCGAATTACGTAAGGCGTGTTAACTGTGATGAGGGGTGATGGAACAAGGTAAGTGATGTCATGGAGACATAAGCCTTGCTTTTATGATGGGATCATAAATTATTGTACCGCTATGCGATATTATATTGCTGCATTCCGTAATTATAGGCAAAAGGGCATAATATTTTAGTTCTCATGGTAAGCGGTCATTGTAGAGTGCCAATCAAAATCAAAAGAGTCTATGAATGGTGCTTCTTGACATCAGGTGACTAAGTGTATGTGTGCCATTACCCATAATATATTTAATTAAAACGGTAACTCTCTTGACTGTAATAACACGGGCTCGCAAGATACTTAATTGTGAAATCTGTTTTTAATATTGACGTAAAATTTAATTTTAAATTTTGATTATATTTATTAATTACTTTGTTAACTTTTGGTCACCCATCCATTATTGACAGCAGTCAACGTCGCTTAACCAGCAAAATAAAGAAGCGAGACAAAAGTAACTATAATTTCCAAGACGACGCGCGACGCGCGACGCCCCCCCGGACCATCCCGTAATATTATTCAGTAACTTTGTCAGAAAGGGTCAACATCACTCCCTCCTGTCAAAGGCACTCCTCTTAAGCGTTGAGTACAAATTAAAAATCATTTTTCTCCCCTGTTAGTCAAAATCGACTCTCAAGCATCATCAGACTGAACGCTTTTGATTTAACGCACAGTAATGTAAAGTTTAATAACATAATTAATGTATTATTGTAAAAAAAAGCAATTCACGAGTAAATTACTAACATGACGGTAGCTGCTACCATCCACATTGTAAATATTCTGCAGCCAAACATCGATACTATGTATTGATGTATAGATTGAAGTACTTTTTAGTCATAATTATATAACTACTTATGTACAATGGTACTCAAGATATACTTAGACTCAAAATATATCGGACGCCGTGAACATTTACGACACTTGTCTTTTTTTATCGCTGGAAAAACGCATTACGCCTTCCACGGGAACAGTGGGGGGGTTAATATGTGGGACGAGTCGGTGTCCTAAAAAACGCTTGCGCATGCTACCATTACGATACTACAGTTGTCTGTTTATCTATGTGTTATTTAAAATATTCATCCGTGGATTTTCAGTGTTAAAGTTAGACATTGCTCACCCTATTAAAGAAATATAATTAATTAATTATCTATTTTATTGCGAACAAAATAATTTATGAGCAATTCATTTTTAATCATTTTTTTATATATATTGCTCACAGGATAAAAGATAACAAACTATAATAACAAAATTTCTTTATTCATTGATTCTCTAACCAGTCTACATAACTGAAGCGATTATAAAACGCAACGTTCTAGCCGCAGTTCGTCTGACATAATCGTATTAAGACCTCGGTCGCGTGTCGAGCATTATCACAGGACACTGTTAGCTAATTACTGACGACAATTAAAAAATCACGCCGCCATAGTGTTCCTGTAATTGAAATATATTGTTGTACCGTAATACGAGCGAGATTAAATTAATTCAATAAGTTGGATTAATGCAGAATTCTATACTGAGTCTCGCCGCGGCGACGCTCGTCTGATTAATTGTATTACTAGAGTTCATTTCTGAAGTATTACATGAGCACAAAAATGTATAAGTACTAATGTTTAATAAAGGTATAATTGCAAATGTGTAGATGTTGTTACAAAATACAATAATAATAATAATTAATAATGTCCTCCAGATCGATTTCGGCCATGGCGGCCAATATCAAGAGAAATTAGCCAACTGCGCAGGAGATATTGTAGTGCACAAGTGTGTGCGCAAACACAGGTGCACTCTCTATTCCCTAACTCTCATAATCCAATGGGACGGCAATCCGACACGACCGGAAAGAGTTCAGGCGCAGGACCAACGGCTTTACGTGCTTTCCGAGGCACGGAAGTGTACACATTTCCAACTTTCAGACTCTAGGCTGCTATTGAGATTTTACTGACCGAAAAACCCAATAACTTTTTGTTGGCCCGACCTAGGAATTGAACCCATTTGAACGAAGTCAAAAAACAAGAAATCTGTGGAGAAAAGATAACTTTTATAAAAAACAAAAACAAAACTTCTTACCTATAAATTTTAGTGTAATTATATGTAATTATATATATATAGCCGAGATGGCCCAGTGGTAAGAACGCGTGAATCTTAACCGATGATCGTGGGTTCAAACCCGGGCAAGCACCACTGAATTTTCATGTGCTTAATTTGTGATTATAATTCATCTCGTGCTTTACGGTGAAGGAAAACATCGTGAGGAAACCTGCATGTGTCTAATTTCACTGAAATTCTGCCACATGTGAATTCTACCAACCCGCATTGGAGCAGCGTGGTGGAATAAGCTCCAAACCTTCTCCTCAAAAAAAAAAAAAAAAGAGGAGAGGAGGCCTTTAGCCCAGCAGTGGGACATTCACAGGCTGTTACGGTATATTTATATATATATAAATTATTGTATTTGTTGCGAGGCAGAAGAATCTGATATGGATTATAAATCTTATAGTGCTATTTTTATTTAGAGTGTATAGTGTACCGGAAGACTATATAGGATAGCCGGTTATCTAATTCCCCTGAATATATTTTCCTAACAATCTTTTGTTGTTTTTAAAATGTTTTCCCGTAGAAGATTTAATTGGAGCTAAAATTACAAGATAAAGGCAAAATGAAATGTGTTATTTTTTAATTATTTTTTAACTTAGATTTACATAATATGATTAAATGCGTTAATATTATTTCGTCGACGGTAGCGGATAGGAAGAATTATTTTATAAATACAAATCCTTATCTTAATCTTAGATAAATATTTTATACTTTATCAACTACCTGTAATTGGAAAACGGTGTTCGCACTACGCAGCTGTGTAAATATATCGCAAGAATAATATATCTTAGAAGTAATTTAAAATTATGATAGAACAAAAAGCAAATGTATAAGATATAAAAAAATGTTATTTTATTAGAATTTCACGAAACAGATAAGGAAAATACAAAAAGTTTTCGGCAATTATCGGAGTGGAGAAAATAAGGAAAATAGTTGAATTAAGTATGAAATTAAAACAATTTACGCTTTGAGGTAAGTGCCGCCATCTAGTGTTCAATAGTTAATATTAATGTAAAAAAAAGTGGCTGAAGTGTGCCATCTTTTATGCAACAGCATTATAACGAAATTAGTATTGTTGAAGTTCTTATAATTTGCAATAGATGGCACTGTTGCATAAATTAATCAATTTTTTTTCGAGTGATTTTAATCTATATGTTACATACTGGTGGTAGAGCTTTGTGCAAGCTCGTCTGGGTATGTACCACCCACTCATCAGATATTCTACCGCAAAACAGCAGTACTTGGTATTGTTGTGTTCCGGTTTGAAGGGTGAGTAATTACAGGTACAAGGGACATAAAATCTTAGTTCCCAAGGTTGGTGGCGCATTGGCTGTATAAGCGATGGTTGACATTTCTTACAATGCCAATGTCTAAGGGCGTTTGGTGATGACTTCCCATCAGGTGGCTCATATGCTCGTCCGCCTTCCTATTCTATAAAAAAAAAAATTATGCTTTTTACTAAAAGTATGTAAGTAATATTAACAACAATTGGTCGTAGATGTAACAATTTTATTAGATCTCGTTAGACTTACTAATTTTGATGTTAGAATTATATGCTTATTTTCTTAATGATTTAATTCGGGTCACTGTTTCGTACTCTCTTACCAATTTGGGTTCATCAGCTGACCTGGATGGTTCATGAATCATGATGGAGTCAGCTCTGTTATGGATTTTTACATTGTTTAGTTTAGCGGCTTCCCGTGTGAGGGAAGGGGCAGATGTTAGGTAATCTAAATGCTTTTCTATACCCTGTATAACAACGCTTAATAATGTCATAATGATCGATTGACAAGTGAAAACACGAAAGAGTAGCAAATAAACAAACAAACTCACTTTTGAATTTATAATATTACACAGGATTATAATACAATTTTTAGTTGATATAAATGAACTGAACCCCTTCGTTTAAATTATATTAAATGCCCTATATATGTATACGTTATGTACTAAGCTATTATATAATGTAGATAAGAGTGTATATATCAGTTCGTCGACCGGGGGCCGTATCGTTAGCTGTCATCGTGTTGAGCGATTGCTCGTAACTTTCCTCTTAACTGTGTATTTTGAAAACAAACACGGGGCTTTATTGTTTTAAGATAATATTGAGAATTTGATCTATTTTATGCGTTATTTTACATTGTTGAAATATTTTGATAATCATTAATATCGAAACAGAAACAGACAAGGTATATTATCGCTGTTTATTGACGCTTTGAATGTATTACAACAGCGAGCACCAACAATTGGTTAGAAATATGTGTCTAACTGTAGCTAGCAAAGCTATATTACCGTCCACTTAATATATTTATCCTTATGGTTTGTGAATAAAATGAATTAAACATATACTTTGTGCTAAAAATATGCTTTATGGTAGGTCGTTTTTCATCGAGGCACGGGTGACCCTGTGTACCGATGCGCGGCTTTCCTAGATGATAGTTAAAAAAATCACAGCTGGATTAAAATAATTGTCATTCGTGACGTCAACGGCGACGAAATTATTGTTGATAATTTTAATTGAAATTTTGAAAAAAAATACGGTTTGTGTTGTTTTTGTGCTCGTTTCCAAGTTCAATATTAGTCTTTATTAAACTTGATTTAGCTAATATTTATCACATTAATACTTTTCGTATACTTCTATATTGATATATATTAATATAAAGGATTTCGATCAAGCTTGGTCAATTGGTTATGGATTATTAGTCAATTGTGGAGATATTATAGCGAGTCAAATATATCTTAAGATTATATCTCTTGTGCTCTTTTAATTACACTGGCTCACTCACCTTTCAAATGATAACATAGCTAAGTATTGATGTGTACTGAGAAAGTATTATTTTAATAAAGAGTGAAAAGAAAATATACGTTAGAAGTCATAAAATATATCGAAGAATCTTGTATTAGTATAAGTTTTTTAAATAATTTTGATATTATCGCAAGAAAACAACTTGTATCTGATATTAATCTTCACCTACTGGTAAAGTTAGTTAATCTGTCAAAATACTAAACGCTCATTGGTCGCCCATTGCGTCATGGATGTTTTACATCTGTGGCGTGTCAGCTCATTCGAGCATTTATTTTTTACAGGTTTAGTGAATATACATGTCAGATTTTCATCCGAAAACGAGTTTGAAATTAAGTAGTACGCGGCGGGCCTGCAAATCTTCGGTTAAAATTCACGTGTTTAAACCACTGCACCAGTTCAACTTAGTTTTTAATTAAAACGAAATTATTTTGTTGCCGTTTTACCTAAATAAGTAGACCTGGGTAAAAACATGGAGTCGGTGAAACATATTGAATATACATATATATGTATGTGTAGTATATAAATATTTATTTGTCCATTTCACACAAATCTCCTTAAGATGAGATAAAGGTCGATGACTGTTGTTTTCAATCAATCTTTTTATATCTTGATATATTTTGATAATTTATCAGATAAGGAAAAGATTCGATCTAAAAATAATGAGTGAATTTAAGATTTTTACTATGATTGTGTTGTAACTGCTTTGTTAGTTTATCAGCTGGTTTCAAGTTTGAATCCTGGGTCGGACCAGTAAAAGTAATTTAGTTTTTCCGTCAATAAATTATTCTTAACAGCCCCGAGTTGGGGTATTTCGTATTGTGAAAGCATATCCTGCGCCTAATCTTTCTATTGCCGTTTAACTTGCTCATCGGATTATAAAATCTATTTCCTATAGAGAGTGCACTAATTGTGCGTGGGTACACACTTGTGCACTATATAATATATCTTGTATTAGCTAGTAGGTAATTTAGATTGGTTATCGTGTAAAATATTTAGTCAGGAGGAATTAGTCTTGCATAAGTACATGCAAAGACGTAACAAACAAAACACAATATCACAACGTTTTTTTCTAGTAGTAACAGCCTGTTAATGTCCCACTGCTGGGCTGAGGCCTCCTCTCCATTTTGAGGAGAAGGTTTGGAGCTTATTCCACCACGCTGCTCCAATGCGGGTTGGTATAATACACATGTTGCAGAATTTCAACGAAATTAGACACATGCAGGTTTTCACCTCACAATTTTTTCCTTCACCGTCGAGCACGGGATGTATTATAAACACAAATTAAGCACATGAATATTCAGTGGTGCTTGCCCGGGCTTGAACCCACGATCATAAGTTAAGATTCACGCGTTCTTACCACTGGGCCATCTCGGCTTTTTTCTAATATATCAATACTAATTTCCGAAATTGGTTTGTCTACAGTTTAGCTGTGAAGTAGTCGGTCACGAGTCGATCTAACAATGACCACAGCGTGGTGACGATCAAGGACCGACAAGCGCGTTACGTTTATTTATGATTTATTTATATTTGATAGAAACGTACAGTATTACAGAGTTATGTAATACTTACAGTTTGATACAGTTATGTATACATTTCGATCAGACTTCGTTAACAATTCGATATTATTATTAAATATTAAAATATTGGATATATTGACTGACTCGTTGTTGCATGTAGTCATTAGCTTATCTACGCTTATCCTATGCCACAGCTGAGCAAATGTCTGTTAAGGAGAAGGTTTACAAGCTTATTTCCCCACGCTGTTCCAGTGTGGGTTGGTGTGTACATATTTGCAAACAAATCATTCGACACATACAGATATCAAGATGTTTTCCTTCACCGCCAAACTCGAGATGAATTATAAACACAAATTAAGTAAGTGCAATAAGGCTTAGTAGATTAGATTCCACGTGTTTATTTATTTTTTTGAAAGCAGTAATTTATTAAGATTTTAAATGACTTAAAACAAGTGTATTTAATTATCTTTTAAATTATCATTTTAGGAATATATCTCCTATCGACGATTACATACTCGTATAAATAGAATGGTAAAGTAAACCCGGGCAAGCTCCATTGAATTTTCATATGCATAATTTGTCATTATAATTCATCTCGTGCTATACGGTGAAGGAAAACATCGTGAGGAAACCTGCATGTGTCTAATTTCACTGAAATTCTGCCAATTTATTGAATCAAAATAATTATATACATAATAAATTGGATGTATTTTCAAATAAAATTGCAAAATTTAAGAATCTGATATTAATCTTGAGTGGTACTTATGGTGATAGCTTGTAACTTGTATTAAACCATTGTTTTATTTAATTGTTCTTAGATACTGATTTAATCCAATTTACATTATTTTAATTTGAAATGCTCAGTGGGACTGACTATGCACGCCTATGCATGGCGTGTTATTCGCTGTACGTCATGTTCGTGATCCTAAAATAAAAACTCCTCCTGTGTAAATAATTATATGGGGTAAGAACTTTAAAGATACAACTTTTAGATTAATAAATAAAAATGAACGTATTTTTGCATAAGTGTCGTGATATAACTTTAGCGAATTTTTCTCCGTACAACTCGCGAAGGTGCCGAAACGATTGTGTCTTTTTAAGTTTGTTCTTCAATATTTTTATTGTACGTTTAAAAACGTTTAATATGTAACCTTATTCTGCTTGACTAACCCCGGACTGGTAGCTAGCATACTTTCACAACCAAAATCAAATATTTTGTATAAAATTGTTGTAAAACTTAAAAATCAAAAGTAGATTCT
This sequence comes from Nymphalis io, assembly GCF_905147045.1. NCBI lineage: Eukaryota > Metazoa > Arthropoda > Insecta > Lepidoptera > Nymphalidae > Nymphalis > Nymphalis io. The sequence continues at coordinate 9,940,343 of NC_065910.1, read as the reverse complement.
ACCGTAAGAAACCGGCGAGAGAATCAGAATATTATGAAACCTATGTTATTCAAGTGTTGGAAAAATGTAGTAGTTTCCAACACTTGAATAACATAGGTTTCATAATAAAGTAGAATTAACGTTATATATTCTGTCTAATAAGAAACAATAATGTCTAGAACGGCAACGCACCTGCAGGCCCTCAGGTGTTGCAAGTGTCTTTGCATCAGTCGAGTCTCCTACCAGTTTGCGGGATAAAAACAAAATTTATAATAATTTAATTAATTTTCAAAATATAAGACAGGATATATTGAAGTGTATCTGCTCACGTTATCAGTCATCTCGTTTATCAGCGTGCATAACGTTGTGTGATCAGACGCTCGTCGCATCTCAGTAGTCGTTCTATAGACGCGGCGCTGAGCGGTGAGACTTACTCGTGACTTTAACTTACTCGGATATTTATTATTGTTTTGGTTTGTATATTTTGTTCTCATTTTAAATTATATTTGAGATTTTTTATATTTGATAAATTGTATTATATATTTTGAAATAGACACCTACTTAATTTAATTTATATATCGATATTTATAAAAACGTTTCCTTTAATACAAATTAGAACAATTAGTATAATTTAATAAAATTAAAAAATCTTACTTAACCATAGCATCATGACTTAATTATAATTATTTTAAGTTATATATAACTTAACCAACTAAAAAGTGTTCAATATCGTGAAAATACTGCATTTATCTTTTGGAATACAGAACTGAAGCGTCAATCTAATGTATCTACATTGGGTATTTGAACACATATTTGTACAGACGTGTCTCGTTTATTCTATAAATAGTGATAAGGATTGCGACATTGACAATAGTTTAATTTGACAAGCGATGCGGCCGATATCCTAATCATGTGATTATAGTTATAACGTCACGACGCACAGAGGGCGACACTATTTTATTTTGTAGTAAAATAAATATCTTAAATATAACAATAATATTAATAACACTCGGGATAAACGAGTTGACTTGATATTTAGATAGGAATTATTATATTAATTGATGAATGTTTTTTTATCATGCTAAATAAAAATGAAATGGTAAAAACTTAGTATTAAGCTTAGAAAAGTCGTAACTTCACTAACAAACCACATCAGAACGCAGTGTTGTGCGTGATCTCCTTTAAAGGAGAAGTTTTGAAGAATATTATATCGTGCTATTCCAATGCGGGTAGGTGGACAATTATGGCACAATTTATTCGAGACATGCAGGTTTCCTCACGATATTTTTCGTCACCGCCGAGCACGGGATGAATTACAATCGAATCATATTCTTTAGTAATCCGTTATATATTATTAATAGCAGAAACCGCGGCTTCTTCGATTAAAGTATTTATTAACAAGGGCAAGAGTGTAATTTCAAATCTGTCAATATATCTCCTAAATGTTTAGATAGGTGCAGTTTTAAATTCCTGAAATATTTTTTCTGCAGAATTTTTAAAATGTCGGATTTGATCCTGGAACCAGGGAAAGTTATACGTCCAGTGATAGACCACGACGCAGTGAAGTTGTTGGCTGAGAGGCTTTACGGCATATCTGTTCTGGAGCTCGTGGAGTTGAACGGCTACGATGACAAGAACTACAAGTTGATTGAGGACCCAAACGTGAAGAACCCGCTGATCACGAACCACAGTGCAAATGGATACGTCCTCAAAATAATGAACTCGATTGACTCACAAAACTTGAGCGTCGTTGAGGCCCAGAACGAGATTATGAACTTCTTATGTAAGTTGATTTTTATTATTTTATAATGGAAAACAGACAAGCAAGTCACTTAATGGTAATAGTTTTCCACAGCTCATGACGTTTAGTAGTGTAAGAAATAATAATCATATATTTATCGCCAATTCACTGCTAACCATATAGGAATTAATTGTATCCTAAGCCAGACTAATTAAGGGCATAATTCTTTTATCACACTGGCTCACATGTCTTTCAACCTGGAACAACACAATACAAATGATTGTTGTTCAGTGGTAAAATCTCTGATGAGTGTGTGGTACCTAAGCAGACGGGCTTCCATAGTATTGTTGTGTTCCGGTTTGAAGGGCGAGTGAGCCAGTGCAACTACAGGCACAAGGGACATTACATCTTCGTTCCCGATTGGCGAAGGAATGGTTAATATTCCTTACATCGTCAATGTCTATGGGCGGTGGTGATCACTAAACATCAGGTAGCTTATTTGCCCGTCCGCCTATAACATAAAAAAATCACAAATAATATTATAATTAAAAAAAATGAAATTATTTAAGATCCCTTAATTACTGACGTTTAATATGCACCTTATTATAATAATAAATACCTTCTCGTAAAGTATGAAATTATTTCAACGATTCAAAAACGAAATAAATAAAAGCTTGAGGTAAATTATTATTAAACAAGAATATGTTATTATTTGTTTACTGTTTAAGCTACTCGTCTGTGGAAGTCTCTTCCTTTAAGACTTTCATAAAAGGCTACTATCTTCATCTTTAATGCTGTTGTATGTTATGTGAGAATTTAATCAAATTGGTTACATAATAAATATTATTTTATTTATATTATTACATATATATATTTTTTCGTTTCTTTCTTCTACCTTAAATTTGCCTAGTTGGATCGTTATCTTAGCAATAAGGCCACATCTTGTATATCTTTCTTGTACGAGTATGTTAGTTTATGAAGCCGAGATGGCCTAGTGGTTAGAACGCGTGAATCTTAACCGACGATCGTTGGTTCAACCCGGGCAAGGACCACTGAATTTCCATGGGCATAATTTGTGTTTTATAATTTATCTCGTGTTGACGGTGAAGAGAAACATCGCGAAAAAAGGGAAGCCTGCATGTGTCTAATTTCACTGAAACTGTGCCACATGTGTTTTCCACCAACACGCATTAGAGTAGCGTGATGGAATAAACTTCAAAACCTTTTCAAAAAACAAGAGGAGGCCTTAGCCCAGTAGTGGGACATTCACAGGCTGTCACTGTTTACTTTATGTTAGTTTATTGGTGTAAAATAAAAGTTATTTATATTGTGTTGTAACAAAAATGAAATATTTTGATCTTGTTGCAGCTACTCGTTCAGTATCTTGTCCGAAACCTATTCGTAACGTGTTCGGTCACCTGCACTCAATAGAAACTATTAGTGGGAAGCAACATGTGGTTCGACTCCTGGAGTACATTCCTGGTGAGCTGCTTAAAGATGTCCCCCGTTCGGAGGCACTGTTCTACCAGCTCGGGGAGTTCGTGGCGAACCTTGATAACAAACTGCAGGTTGGTGATAACTGATAATAAACTCTATATTAATAGACAAAGTTTTTTCTCCTCTCTTAAGAAAAAGTATTAAGGACATAATCTTGTATGCCAGACCATAGTATTAACTAACTAAAAATAACTATATTCAAATCTTGATCGCTTGAAATGGTGGCAAGAATGCAAGCAGCATTTCCTTTTTGACAAAAATAAATTATATAAAAAAAATAGGAAACGCACATCCATAATAATAAAAATAATATGGCATACGGTGTCTGCCACCCTGATCTTGCCCAAATAGGTACCATTCAGTTTTTACGTTGGCTTTGAGAACCCAAAACTTATTTTCAATGGTATCCTTTTTATTGCTAGGCTATGATAAAATGCCTTTTTTATTAAAATCTAATATATTACATTAGTACATATACTTCGCGCAATTACATCACGCAGGGTTGGAGCAGTAACGTTTAAAGCGGGTAAAACCGCGTTGAGCAACTAGTGTTATTTACCATTATCAATATAGGCCACATATACTACATGGCCTCCTTTACATAAACGCGTATTATTGTATGATATAACCGGCTCAGCTGACGGTAAAGCATCCGTCACACATAATTACTACGTATAATACTCACGTCCAAGGTCCGCTGTCTGTTGTGTGTCATTGAGAAATAAATTAAAGCTATTTTTTATTATTATTTATTGATTGTGTAAAGTAATTTTTTGTTGTGATTTATAGTGAGACTTTAAAAGTGGTATTTGAGTGCAACTTAAAATGTAACGTTTGATTAAAACGTTTCTGACGCAAAAAGTTTTCGCTGTCGTGTGTTCTAATTTCACGCAACATAATATTAATATGTCACAATATATTAATATTGTCTTAAAAATATTAACTTTATCTTTCTTTATTTTAAACTTTTTAGAGGGTCCCAACCTTTATTTGCTATGTACAACTTGATAAAGAATAAACTATTTTTTCATTCATTTTCATTTTTTCATTTAAACTACTGTAAGTGCAATTAAATATTTAATGTTTAATTTTAAGTTGAATTTTATCCGCGTCTTCGGTGATTTTGAGGTTTTAGGTACTTTATGGTATTTTCTAATTATGACAACGTGTATGCAGAATTTCATGAAGATCGTTTGTTGTTAAGAGAAAAATAGTTGCGGTAACAGAGAATTGACTTTGTGATAAATTAGATGTGTATTTTTCTAGAACTTCAACCACTCCGGTCTGGTCACTCGCGAGCACATCTGGATGTTGAGCAAGGTTCCCGACCTGGACAAGTTCAAATATGTCATCAAGGATACCGAGAAGCTGGACTTGGCTGAGGAGGTGAGAGTAACATCGCAAATACCTAATCGTGGGTAATCGTTACTACTTATACTTTTATCTGACTACGTCGTTAGTTTATTGGCTAGATATAAGGCCGCAGATCCCGACGTCCTGGTATCAAACCTCAGGTCAGGCTGATAAAAAAAGTGATTGTATTTTTCTCAGATTGAAAAATCCTCAATTGCCTTGGATAGTATGATCATTAATAAAATATTCCTATGGGTACTTCACCATAAAAATAGTGTGGTGATATATACTGCAAAAGGTCGTTTGTAAAATTCTCGGTAGAATATACGTTTCAACGACCAAAGTGCAATTCTGTAAGTACTCACTTCATTACTCACCCGAATGTACCTGAAATGTTCTCAACCTACTTATAGTGACATACTATTTTGATGCGTGTAGTCTTGAACTGTTGTGATTATACTTCACGTTTTCTGTAATGAGTGTAGAGTTTGTTCTTAAAGAGTAGCCCTAATCTTATTATACGAGCCTTCGAAGCTTCAGACTTTTAGTGAACATAATTCTTTACACGTTTGTAAGGACTTGTATCCATCAAAGTTTCGGGCGACAGCCTACCAACGGTCAGTTAGACAGTGACGTCATAGACCCTCTACACTCCTGTGTATTAATTTCAAAAATAAAAATGAGATGTTTATTACCATATTCTTAATTGTAGCAAACTCGTTAGCTTCGTGTTCCGTTACATTTTTTCGTTCTTATTTTTTATACATAAATATAATCTGTCTCTAACTTATGTACAGGTCATCGAAGAGTTCAAATACGCAGTATTGCCTCGCCTCGATGAGCTGGAGAAGGGCGTCATCCACGGAGATATCAATGAGATGAACATCCTTGTAGGACTGAAGCCTGGAGGCAGGTGAGTCGACCTACTTACTAGTAAAAGCATTATTATTAAAAGTTACTAAAAACTGAAAATTTAAATAATTATTATTAATATTAAATTATTTCAATTTAGGCTAATATTGAGTGTGAGTTCCCGCGCTCAGGCCGACGAAGTTAATGACCTGTACCTGTCATTAATGAATAGATGTGGACGCTTTTTACAAAATTTAATAATGGTTCTGTAATATATTTGTGTATTTAAAATAATTGTTTCTTTGTTTGTATCGTATGAACTCGTCTGTAGACTTATTATTGACACTTTCTTGCATGTTTCTGGTGTAGTACTAACGGCGTACAATAGCCTAAGTGCCGCGTGAGACTTTGACAAAGATAAATTAGAGAGATATCGAATTGCATGTAATGCATTATCTTATATCTAGTTTTTGATTATTCTTCTTATATTTATTTATCAATAATAAATAAATATAAGAAGAATAATCAAAAACTACATTTAAACAAGGTAGATGGGCCACCTGATGGTAAATGGTAATCACTTACATCACCAATGCGGTACTTATCTTAGAAACTAATTTGTTATGTCCCTGGTGGTAGTTACACTGGCTCTGCCACCTAACCTAACCGAAACCCAACAATATATACTGCTGTTTTGCGGCGGAATGTCTGATGAGTGGGTGGTACCTACCCAGACGGGCTTGCACATAGCCCACCAAGTGAATATACATAAAACTATGTGATATAAAGTAAGGTACATTACAATATGTTATTTTACAGCAAAATCTATAAATAAAACCAAATATTCTATGATTACCCAATCACAAATATTCCCTATTATCTAATATTATGATTATACCAATATATTGATTGATAAATAATCGAAAAATTTTAAATAACTATTATATTCTTGTAATATTTTATTTGAATAAAAAAAATATAACACTTTCACATTAATTTCGCTTTGTGCAAATAATGATTAATTATTCACGTTGATTTTTTCCAAATTATGTTAAAATGATATTTCATGTATTAGGTACTTAAACCCATCCGTTTTGAAAGTTGTCAAGCAAGTACGGAATGGGATTGTATTGAGGTGAGCCAGTGTCAGGACAGTGGTTGCCAGGGGACAATATGCTTACATGGGCTTATTTAACCGATTTCTTATCGATTACTTTCCTTAAATATATCTGCGTTATTAACTCCTCCTCGTATAATCTGTGGCCATTCTTTTTCGATTAATTATTGAAATGCATGTCTTCTTATATCCGCTCAAGCAATTTTTTTTGTATTTTGTTTGATAACGATTAAAGCCATTCCCCTCTCTATATATTTTTGTAAATATAAATATTTATTTTTTAAAAATCAAAATATGATTAATAAAGTTTATGTATTAGACATTGAGTTGAATGGAATTTATTATTTTATCTGTAATTTTGAAGTCAAACTTGTTACATCAATACTGTTATAAGACCTTGAAATCCGGTGTCCAAGCAACTCATCGGGTGAGGCTCTTTTTTAAAGACAAACCAATGCGGAATGTGGAAACATATAAATGTATATATCACATTAGTTGTATATTACATACAACAGTGTGTAACAGAAGCAAGCAAAACCAAATACTTCCAAGGCAATATTCCAACCAATAACATCACGCCTAAAGAAACTTGTAGTTCTGCCCAACTTACTGACCATGTTTTATAATATATGTATCTTGAGAAATTTAATGTAATGAATGCTTACAGTAAAACCGATTATCGGATCACCGGCGTAATCGACTTTGGTGACATTCAGTACTCGTACTACGTGTTCGAACTGGCCATCACCATGACATACATGATGCTGGTCAGTGGTGACCCTCGCACGGGCGGGATAGTGCTGGCCGGCTATACCGTCACCAGGAGACTGCCTGATGAGGAGTATAGGCTCCTGAAGGTGAACTCTATTTTACATACATTTCAATTGCTCTGATCACTATTGGCAAATCGATGTTTGTTTAACTGATTTTGATACAAGTTCCATGTGACCGTTGTGTGTTTGTATTTTGTAGTATATATCAAAAACAACACGATTGATTCTTTGGATACCTTACTAAGGTAATGTATAGTAAGATACTTGGTACTTATGACAAGATTATACCTATTAAATGTTAAGTAATACCTTTCTACTTCCATGTTTAAATATTATAATATTAAATCTAAAGCACATTTTATATTTTAGACGTTGATATCAGCTCGTCTGGTCCAGAGTTTGATTCTCGGTGCTTACACGATAGAACACGACCCGAATAATACTTACGTCACATCAACGGAGAAAGCCAACGGCTGGGAGCTTCTCAAGAAGATAAGAAAGACCAAACCTGACCCTGACGATGATCCGACCAACTGGAAGGCCATCGCTAATGATTTCTTGACCAGAAGTTAAGCATTGTTTTGAAATATCTTATATCTATAATTTTTTATTGTTATATTGTTTTATGATTGTTGCGGTTTTATCATAGTTCAAGTATCCATCCATAGATGGCGTTGTACAGTAAAAATCACTATGAATATAAATAATATGAAATCACTTATTGCCACTAATTGATTTAAATTATTGTTATAAGTTATAAGAAGTTGTTTTGTCTACATATTATTTTGTTATGCAGTTATACGTATATGTACCAATATTGTTTCTAGATTAGTTACATTCGCAGTAATAATTGTGCAAATTGTACTACTTTTTCTTGAAATAAAAATAACATAAGTATTGTAATAAAGTATTTAATAACGACTGTATAACATCCTTATTTTTTGTGTTACATTAGTAGTTACAAAATAATATTGTCATGATATATAAAAAAATATTATGTATAAATCGCGCCCCCTTGTGCTTAACACCTACACTTTTTACAATTTTTTAAAACTAAAACAACATCCTTCGTGCCACTAGATGGCGTAATTACTACACTATGTATTATACTTACTATTCATTTGTTGAAATTCAAATCGAAATTAGTTTTTCTGTTTTTCGAACTGATGAAAATACTATATACATTTTAAATGAAGAATTTGGAGGTTACAAGTCATCTAAAGGTAATCGAGTATGTATGCAAATAAAAAAGTGAATTTTGTGTGTATCTGCTTGAGAATAATAAGGCTTCGAAACCGTTTGTTCGATTTCCATTAAATTGGCACATAAATATATGTTTTCCATGCACAAGGTTTTTATGATATCCACAATGTCAAAATCCGTCGCTAGATGGCGCTGCACACAGAGATTTTGTATACAGACATAAGCAGGACAACGTATGCTAGGTGTTATGTTTGTACTTTATAAGTTAAATTATGTAAGATATTATAAAATCAAAAAGACAAAGAAACATGGCGGTCCATTTATTCTATTATACGAATATGAACACACAATGTTCTTAGCATGAAGATGTTGCGGCGCGGCAGGAGATCGTAATATTTTGACGCGAGGTCATGCACCGATCAAGCCGGTCAGAATCTTATTATTATCGTATTAATCTTTTTGACAGGCGATTAAGTTCATAACTGATGGACAAGTAATCAAATTTAATGGTAATGAATTAAATGCTTCAATTCACTAACATTTAAGTGTGTTCTTAGTTATTAAACAATTTTCGTAAACTAACATATCACGTCTTTAGTTTAGTATAGTTGCTTATTAATATTTTTAAAGTGGGTTCATACAATATTATGTTATGCAGCTTCTTGAAAACGGAGAAGGGCCGCTGGGTCTCCTCTTCTTTTTCAGGAGAAGCTTTGACTACTCTGGTTGAGTACTACTCGCTACTCCAACGTTGCTGGATGGATATGTTGAATATTTTCATCCGATACATGCAGGCTACCAAGTTTCCCTTTATCGCTGAACACGAGATGAACCATAAACAAAAAAAAAAAAAACATGAAAAAGAGACGTTTGCTCGAATTAAATCCTTACATGAATATTAATTATACATATGTTACTAATATACAAAGGCCCTTCTTCGTCCTCGCGTTAAAACTTTCAAACTTACGTCACGACAAACGTAATATATGTAAATGATTGAATTTTAACTTTGAATACTTTGTTAAGCATTATATTCCATATTTAGAGTTAAAAATATCGATTTTATTGTAAAAGTAACATTAAAGAATTTTATATTTAATTAATTAACCATATCACTTGCCTACACTTTGATAGCCATTTTTGGTTATTTTATTATTGGTTCTTATTTTTTTTGGATCTTAAATAGCTGTAGGCGCCACTGAGTAATAAACCTAATTATTAAAAAAATATTAAATATATTTATTGCATAAATTATTATTTTGAATGGTCTTCCGTTCATAGCGTTCTCGCTTGCGACAAAGTAAATAGGCAAAGTTCTTCGTTTTATTAAATTTTATACGATAGAGTGAGAAGGGTCGATATCACTCTCGCTCTTGAGGAGAGCTCCGTTGAGCATGACGCGAGAGGAACAGCAGATACGTCTGTGAAAATCTCAGCCTGTCGAACCCGTGTAAAGAACGGTTATCGAATTCCAGAAATCGAGAATTATATCAAGACTGCAAGTTAGACGTAGATCGTGAAATGAAAATCGTGTGTGAACAATATATTTCACGGCATCCTAAAGCCTTATGTCATATTCTCATTTAAAAATTTGATTTCAAGTGCTAATAACTCATAAGAGTCGTAAGTTGTTTCGTAAGAGCCATTAACGAATTAAGTTGAGGATTGAGAGCAGCCGCGGGCTGCGGATAGTCGACAAGGCTGCGTTCTCACATTGCTTTACGCAAATCGATGATTAAACAATTTGGCTTTACTTATAAACGTTATTTAGCGGGTTTAGTTAAAGATAGATTTCTCTCTTTCTGTCATCATTGATTTCACATTCGATAGAGGAAGACAACATTATGTAAACAATCATACCCTATACAACATTTATAAGTAAAGTCGTTTATTTTAATTTATATATAAAAAAATATGAAAACTTTTAAGATAAATGTTAATTTCTAACTCGACTAAATTAAACTGAACAAACTAGGAATAACAAACTATGATAGTCAGCTATCATGATAAAAGGACAGAAAAAAAATTACGGCTAAAACATTCAATTCAATTTAATTCAAAATAAGACAGCATTGATTTATATATTTATATATAAAATAATCTTATTGTAGTGATTGTTTACTATGTTATATATTGTATGCAGAATTCAACGTAATAACATTTAGCCAAATGCTTTTTAATATTTATATCTAGTTACCGAGCAAACTTATCAGAGTTATTATATGGTTAGTTAAGTAACGGTCTGTGAATGTCCCACGGCTGGGCTAAGGCCTCCTCTCCCTTTGAGGAGAAGGCTTGGATCTTATCACACGCTGCTCCAATGCGGGTTGGTGGATACGCATGTGGTATAATTTCAATGAACGTGTGTCTGTATGTATTTGTTATGTATTCACTTCACAAAGTCATTAATCACTTGATGTACGGAAAGCTAGCGGTCCCGATGGAATACCAGCCATAGTGCTGAAGAAGTGCGCAGCGGAGCTGTCTCCTGTGTTAACGCGCCTGTTCCAACTTTCTCTCTCTTCGGGATGTGTGCCGGAGGCTTGGAGAAGAGCTAATGTGCAAGCGGTTTCCAAAGAAAGAGGATCGGTCTGACCCGGCAAATTATCAACCAGTACCTATCACCTCAGTACTTTGTAAGGTGATGGAACGGATTCTAAACAACCAACTGATCCATTACCTAGAAGATCACTGTCTAATTAATGATCGTCAGTACGGGTTTCGACCAAAACGGTCCACAGGTGATCTTCTAGCGTACGTAACACACCTCTGGGGTGAAGCTATCGACAAGCATGGAGAATTTTTGACTGTCAGCCTCGATATCTCCAAGGCTTTCGACAATGTTTGGCACAGAAGTCTTCTCTCCAAGCTGCCGGTATATGGTCTGCCTGCTCAGCTATGCACCTGGATTGCCAGCTTCCTACACAAACGTAGCCTTCGTGTTTTAGTTGATGGTTGCGCTTCACAATTTTATCTAGTGAATGCTGGGGTCCCCCAGGGATCTGTGCTATCTCCCACACTCTTTCTTTTGCATATCAATGACATGCTCTCTCTTGGGAACATACATTGCTATGCAGACGATAGTACAGTGCATGGTGGATACCACGGATGCGCAGTGGCTGGGCGAGCGGAAATTGAGGAGAATTGCGGAAGGATCTTGTCATTGAACTCGATAGGACATTAGAGCTCATCGCCAAATGGGGCTCTGATAATCTTGTTGAGATTAATGCCAAGAAAACACAGGTATGCGCTCTCACAGCGAAAAAGTCAGCATTTTCCCCTCTTCCCTCCCTCTGTGGTACTCCGCTGGTGATACAAAGCAAAATCGCCATGCTGGGGATTGACGTTCGCTGCGACCTTAGTCCAAGGGATTACATCGAGGCTGTTTTAAAAACAGCTTCACGGAAACTCGGAGTTCTGAACAAGGTGCGGCGTTTTTTCACGCCACAACAACTGTGCCTGCTGTACAAAACACAGGTACGATCTTGCGTGGAATATTGCTTGCTCCTTTGGGATGGCTCCGCTAAGTACCTACTGGAGGCCTTGGACCGATTGCAGCGACGTGCCGTACGCATTATTGGCGACGTAAATGTCATAAACACCCTTGAACCTTTACAATTGCGTCGTGAGATAGCAGCACTGAGCGCTTTCTATCGACTGTATCATGGCGAGTGCTCTGAGGAATTATTCTCTCTAATTCCTGCTTCCCCCTTCCTTCTTAAGTCCACGCGAGCTGGTTCTCGATGTCACCGTCTAACTGTGACATCAATTCCATCGCGAACAAAGAAATTTGGCAACTCCTTTCTTTGTCGTACTTCCAAAAAATGGAATTCCTTACCAGCTCACGTGTTCCCCTCCTCTTACAACCAAACTAAAAAAAAAAACTAAAAAAAAAATTGAATTAATTCCTTGTAATAATCAAAAGTAATTTTGTTGTAAGTATTTAGAAAAAATAAAACATAACTAAGATAACAATATTTAAGCGATCGTTAGGTACAAAGTGACGATATCAGCAGGGTTAACAATAATATACATATACAATGCAGGTAAAGAAACGCTATAAAAACATACAAATCATAAAAAAACCATGCCGTCTAACGAGTGCCATTATACATAGTTGAGACGATGGTACTGATGCTTCTCTAAATAAGTCATTTTCTCAACCTTTGCACCAGCTAGCGCAAGTTACCTTATGGCTAGCGGTCACCACATAGGCATTGATGGACATAGACATTGGCGCTGTAAAAAATACTAACTATTCTCCATCAAAGAGTTGGGAACTAAGATGTTATGTCACTTGTGCTTGTAGTTAAACTAGCCTATGCATCCTTTAAACCGGAACAGCAATACCAAGCTTAGCTGTTTGGTGGTATAATATGTGATGTGAGTGGGTGGTACCTACCCAGACGGGCTTTCACAAAGCCCTACAAACAAGTTAATTATAATGACTTATTGTTATAAGGAATATAATAGCGAATGACGTCCCAGGTCGTCGGGGACGACAGCGCTACCTACCGGATGAAAGTATTATAATTGATTTGACGCTAAAGCAATACGTTTTATTGGCATAAAATAATAATAATATTAAATATTCAAAATTGAGTTTGTTTGTTTCTTTGTTACATCTTAACATAGTCAGTCAGTCAGTCAGTCAGTCAGTCAGTCAGTCAGTCATAGTTAGGGATACGGAAAGGATACGCGAGCGGAGCCGCAAGCGTCACGGTAGCATGCGAAAGCAAACCTGTGGCACTCCTCGTTAAGACGGAAAGGGTACCGCTGGTTTTTTAGTGGGTATTCCGATGTTCGGGGCGCACTCGGCGCCTTGGACACCGGCGAGCCCCACATACCCCCCACTGTTTCCGTGGGGGAAACGCACAATGCGTTTCCAGCGATAAAAAAAGGGCGGAGACACAGGCGGTAACTAGTTCATTACACAGCTACGCTTTATTTTAACATATTAACGCTTCCCATAGCGCAGTATGTCACGTCAGCTTGGGTCTAACTCGTCTCGGTATGAACTAATCAACAGTTTTATTGGTAAACGCTTAACCTTTAGATTTAAGCAATTATATCATTGACTAGTACGATAAACGTGTAATAACAACAAATATTAACGTCGCCTTGAGATTTGAACCTTCGTATTCGTACTTATGTTTACACGATACGAAATTATGGTTTATAAACGATTTCAATGATTAATTTTAAATTGTCTATTACAATGTACGTATTTATTTTAGAAAGGTATGAAGCCTATAATGTATCGGTGTGATACAGTCGGTATTTATTAGAAGTTTTAGGCTCAGACTACATAATCAGACGCCTTGATGGCTCAGTGGCTAGAACATGTGAATTTTAACCAAAGATTGTAAGTTCAAAACCAAAAAAACCCCTAGCGAGTTTTATACCTACTCGCATAATTCATCTCGTGTTTAACCGTAAGGAAAAATAGTGTGGAAATGCATGTGTTGGGTTGAATGGTATCCACCAATCCAGATTGGAGCAGCTCTTTGCCTCGTATACTTCACTAAAGTTAAATTTTCCATAGATTAACTACATACACTTCCGGCTTTAACCCGGAAGCAATCGGGTCATACTCGAGAGCTAAGGGCTACCTCTACCAACACTTCAAATAGTTTAGTTAGCTGTATAAACTTCTAGAAGACTTTGAATTTACCATCTTAACAAGTAACTAGTAATATTATAAATACGAAAGTGAGTTTGTTTGTTTCGCTTTAACGGCTTAACTGCTTAACCGATTGTAATGAAATCATGAGTGAAGAATGAATGATTGAAGAGAACTTTTGCAGTTTGGATTATTAGAATAGAGTGTGGTAGAGCTTTGTGCAAGACTGCCTGGGTAGGTACCACCCACTCATCAGATAATCTACCATTGCAGATACAGTAATACAGTATACAGCAATACTTAGCATTGCTGAGTTTAGGTTTGAAAGATGAGTGAGCCAGCGTACAAGGGACAGAACATCTTCGTTCGCAAGGTTGCTGGCGCATTGGTGATGCAAGGAATGGTTAATATTTCTTACATCGTCTATGGGCTGTGGTGATCACTTAACATCAGGTGGGCCATTTGCCCGTCCGCCTACCTATAAAATAATATAAAAAAAATTATAATATGAAACTTAAGCTCAGTTGTGTAATGCCTGAGATTGGCTCTCCTGGCTGAAAATAGGTCTAGAGGGCATAAGTCCAGTACACACTCTTTGATCGAACAGGTCACTGCTGGCAATTGAGAAGGGTTTTATGTTATATGCTCTTTGTAACTCGCCGCTAGCTGCATACATAGGCAGCACATCATCTAAATCATCATCATCACATACTCGAATCACTACTGTTATAAAAAAAACGTGTCAAAAAATAAAAATTGAATATTGTAAATATAAATTGTCGTCAAAGCTTTAATGGGATTGTGGCACAATACAACAACAATGGAGTAGTGCGGTTCAAGGCGTACGCTCCCAAATCTTCTATTCAAAAGAAGATTAGCCATTTAGGAGCAGTTACTGTACAAATTAAAATTAAAACAAATTCGATTTGTGAAGCTCACAAGTTACGAATACAACAGTTCTAAAGCAAAGCCGTTATCAACGCCTTGTTAATAATAATTGATCTCATATACCTAAATTTATGTAACGTTGTATCAATGGCGGACAAGTTGATTGCTATAATTAAAAAACATACTTTATTTTATAAACTGGCACTGACAGATTGACAGATCGTTACATTATATACGAGGATTGAATAATTGGCTCAAAACATGCTTTTATATATGCGATTCAGATCGTGGCCTAGTTGCAGTGTGTCACGTCAAGCGACGTTGATTTCGGTCAGTGGATGGGTGCCAGTCGAAAATAGATAAAATAACTTGCATTGAAGTAATTTAAATAAAAAATATAAAGCAAAGAAACATTTTATTTATATGTATAGAGTTTTAATCGCAATTATAAAAATACATATAATACAATTGTTTTAATATTTACCTGAAATGAAATGCCTCAGTGGTTTGAACACGTGAAACTAAGCCACATTTATGTTTGAATTATAAACATAAATGTGACTTAGCTTCACGTTCATCGTACATTTATCAGATGAAAGATAGCTTCGTGTTTATGCACCAACGAGCCCTGGAGCACCGTGGTGGCAAATCCTCCCAACATTTTCCTCAAATAGAAAAGCCTTAGCCCAGCAGTAGGACATTTATAGGTTATTACTTTATGATAAATATTGCATTTCATTACATTAGCTGAATATTCTATTTTAATTTTTTTTACCCTTGGAAGTTTGAATCCTGGGACGTGGGTCGTGGGCTAATGAGAACCTTTACTACTATATATTCACATGTGGGCGGACTAACATTTTATCAACAATAACCTTCGATCACTAGTTCTTATTAGTTATCGAAGACAATAACAGTAAAATAAAAATAAATTATAAATATTTATATATTATTTTTTGCTTAAATGTATAATAAGTTGTCAAGTATAATATGATATGTACATAAAGGATTAACACAAATATGTGAAGAAGTGTATTTATTTGGACTCAAATAGAGGTGAGCTTTTTGAGTTCCTTCGCCAGGTCTCTTCGTCCTTCTCAGATATGACATGTTGTTTTTAATCGAACTGGTATTAAATTATCTTCAACTAATAAACGCTTCTTTATTGAATAATGATTTTGACTTTATTTTGACTTTCCTTTGTCTGTCCTCTAAGACTAAGACTTCTATATTTATCTCTTAAAATACTTTATTGATTTTTTTTTAATTTTTTTTTGTTCAGTATATGATTTAAAATTAATGCCCGAGCTACTACCCAAGATGTGGCCCTGTGGCGCAACGGATAACGCGTCTGACTACGGATCAGAAGATTCCAGGTTCGAATCCTGGCAGGGTCGAATTAGTTTTTTACGAATTTTATATGTAATAACCTCATGTCTTTATTTTTTATTTAAAATGAATTTTATTTTAACTATAAGTGACTCAGTCTGCGGCTCGCCATGTCAATATAAAATTTTTTCACTTGTAGAATGGAAACAGTTTCAATTTGTCACATTACCCAATGTATGTAGAATATACAGTATTCTATAGATATAAAACTATGAAAATGGTAGTGGTGGAATGTATGGAATAGTAGTGGTTCAAACCCGGGTTAGCACCACTGAACTTTCATGTACTTAATTTGAGTTCATCCCTTGCTTGACGGAGAAACAAAACATCGTGTAAAAAATTGCATGTGTCTAATTTCACTGAAATTCTGCCACATGTTTATTCCACCAACCCGAATTGGAGAAGCGCGGTGGAAACGCTCCAAAAATTTTCCTCAAAAAGTATCAACATCGGTTAGGTATCTAAATTTTCTAATTAAGTATGCTGTTGAGTGGAGTCTCCCTGTCCGAGAGCGATAATCCGATGGAACGGAAACCGGCAGATCCGATACGACCGGAAAGAGTTTAAGCGCAGGACCAACGACTTTACAAGCTTTCCGAAGCACAGGAATGATGAGGAAACTTCTAGACTCCGGGCTTCTACTGGGAATTCTCGATACAAAAAACCAATAAGCAATCGGGGTATGAAGCTACCTCGGAGATTGGAGCCCTAATAATCTCTAAGACTCGCGAGAGGCTGTCCGGTTTCAAGAGAGAACTCTTCCGTTTGGCGTAATATCGTTGTGATCGCGTCTGACGATTGTCGAAAATGTGATTCACTTTTAGTGTCAGTGTTATTGTTATATAGTATTTAATAATAAATTAAATACAACGACATAAAAAGAAATAACATTCCAAGCCATTCCATAAAATACTTTACGACATATAAATATATGCGAATATTTAAGCGTGTGTTAAGTGATAAAATACAATAATTAAAATTAAATTAGTACAATTAATTACTGACATGTAACTATCTCGCAGACGTCGACGTTTTGCCCCCCGCAACCCGCAACCCGCTCCACCCAGTATATAAGGCAGACCTTGAAGATATCTTTTAATATATATGTATGTTTTAGGGACGCATACGGAACGAAATATCTTTTTTTTACAGAATAAGAAGGCGGACGAGCGTATGGGCCACATGATGGTAAATGGTCACCAACGCCCATAGAAATTGGCATTGTAAGAAATGTTAACCATCGCTTACATCACCAATGCGCCACCAACTCTCACTCACCCTTCAAACCGGAACACAACAATACTAAGTACGGCTGTTTTGTGGTAGAATATCTGATGAGTGGGTGGGTGGATTATTTTAGCGACAAATTGGCAAATGTTCAGTCAGACGCGTAAACACGACTGTAAAATTAAAACTACTCGTTCATGGCGATCTTTACCTACATTTCCCTGACGATAATCAAAATTATTTTGATAACATTTGACAAGTATTAAATTGCCCGCTATAAATTGTACTAACATTTTGACAGACCTTTATAAGCCCTACTATTTTTCTATGTGAGTATAATATATATCATACCTTATAATATTGGTCTCCACGGAAAGCCCTTCTATTTTAACAAATAATATACAACCTGTGTCCATCTTGAAAGCTTAGTCTAAATATGAATGAAAGTTTTTTTAAATTGGGAATTTCTTATTTAATATACAAATATTACCTCTAATTTACATGTACATTTGTTAAAAAACTAAGTTTTTACTCATTTTCAATTAAATAACTTAAAGATATTAATAAAAAACAATTACATTGAAAATCAATAAATACTAACGCCGCGCTGTTCACTATCGATGTTTTTTTTTTCTTAAGGTATAGGTAGGCGGATGAGAGTATGCTATCTGATGGTAAGTGGTCACCAACGCCTAAAGTCATTGGCACTGTAAGCGATGATTAAAATTTGTTAGCCATCGCTTACATCGCCAATGCGCCACCAACCTTGGGAACTAAGATGTTATGTCCCTTGTGCTCGTAATTACACTGGCTCACTCACCCTTCAAACCGGAACACAACAATACCAAGTACTGCTGTTTTGCGGTAGAATATCTGCTGAATGGGTGGTACCTACAAGGACGAGCTTGCACAAAGCCTTACCACCAGTAAAATGTCCATAATAAAGCAAATATAATAACAACGATACATATTTTGTTAACTATTATTTTTAATACATTTGTTGTTTATTTACGAAGGGTAACTGAGCCAGTGTTAAAGTTACAGGGGATAAAGTTGCTTACATCACACAATGATTGTCGTTGCAGCATTTAAAGTCCACTGTCAGCCTGTTACGAATACAAAGCTTGTGGGTTGGGGTGACCGCATATAATATTTGCCCTTCTACTATTAATATGTATAAGTGTATAAATAAAAAAATAGATAAACTTTTAATATTTTATTATAATAACATATAACGTAAAAAGTCGATGCCTGTCTATCGCTTTGTATGTAGTATCGAACGTAATCGCGCAACGAACGCTCGTGTTAAACAGACACGCGGACATAAATACTTGTATATAGTGTGTAGTATACGTGTGTGAATAAACTTGTTTTTTTTTTTAAATAAATTATTGAAAGCGAACGCCTATGCAAATTTGGCTTTGAAATAAAAAAAGTGTAATTAAATTTAATTATAAAAAACTTAAAATGTAAACGAATTACCTGCGGGATTAATTAGTTGAATCATGTTTTTTTTTCAAATATATTCTTTATCCTATATTAAATAATTTGTTACTAAAAATAAATCTAAATTATCAAATAAAATCGTTTAACAAATGTGATAATAACAGACGTCTAAACAGAAACCTGATTTTCCGAATTTCAATTAATGCTAAAAATAAACAGAAAAAATATATATTTAGAGATTTGTATAAAGCTTTGAGTATTAATATGTTAAAAATTCTAAATATTATTTAAATATAATTTGAAGCAAAAGTAGAACCAAAATATACTACAAATCGGCTTTTACAAGTACTTTTGAATTGTCATTTTACAGAATCATATTAAATGTATGTACAGCCAAGGTGGCTTAGTGGTTAGGACGCGTGAATCTTAACCGATGATCGTTGGTTCAACCCGGGCAAGGACCACTGAATTTTCATGTGCTTAATTTGTGTTTATAATTCGTCTCGTGCTTGACAGTGAAGGAAAACGTCGTGAGGAAACCTGCATGTGTCTAATTTTATTGAAATTCTGCCACATGTGTATTCTACCAACTCACATTGGAGCAGCGTGGTGGAATAAGCTCCAAACTTTCTCCTCAAAAGGGAGGCCTTAGCCCAGCAGTGGGATATTAAAAGGCTGTTACTGTATTAATTGTAACTAACTACCGAACTTATTTTAGTCAAATTGTTTTATTTTTAGAGAAGAAATTATGTAACTTCATAACATAATATAAACTATTATTTTACACATTTAACAATATTTAAAAAGCGCTTAGAAGGATGCGCGTGCGATGCTTAAAATATTGTGATTAGTTTTTTGTCAAATACATCGTATTTTCAATACAGGTTTTTTCATGTAACAATATTATTTTGCTGTCATGGATATAATTATCCAAAAATTTAAAAAAAGAAGTACCTAAACGACTTCATACGAAATATTTTTTGCGTACTTAATGCTTAGCATAATTACTTATTAGTTATACATAGCACCTCATAATATATACATATATATATAAATAATTATTTAAAAATAATATCGATAGCGAAATAAATGTTTCCGAAGAATTCGCTGTCGTCGGCATATATCCTATATCTGCTTCGTAAAGAACTGGCACTTAAGTTATTCCGTATAGATTAAAAATAAAAATGTCATAAACAACACGATTATTATTTTAAACATTCTTTTAAGGAATGCTGTTTAAAATAATTACGTGTGTCATGGAAGGAAGATTTTGTATTTTGATAAGGTTTTAATTTTATAAAAAAGTACAATATATCACAAAAAATACTAATTATTAGAGCAACGCAAAGCAAAGGTCGGTCCCCCAGGTACTTTTTTAATTAAGAGCCAAGATGCCCCAGTGGTTAGAATGTCTGAATCTTAACCGAAGATTGCGGGTTGAAACGCGGTCAAGGACTACTGTTATTTCATGTGCTTAATTTGTGATTGTAAAAACATTGTGAGGAAACTTAAATGTTACGGATGAAAACCTGCCGTGTTGTATCCACCAACCCATTGGAGCGGCGTGGTGGAATAAGCTTCAAAACCTTCTCCTTGGAAGAGTCCTTAAACGTTAAGACTGTTTCATGTACATATAGCGTCAGTTTTCTTGAACGATTTTATATCTAAAAAAATAATTATCAACGTAGGCTCGCTTTGAAATACTATTTTATTTAATATGAGCATAGTGATGTTTACTTATGGATCTAAATACGCTTTTACGATAAAGTGAGATTGTTTTTATTCTAGCATTACAAAGATTCTTTATCGTCATCAACGTCACTTTATTGAGAAAAAAGTCGGACAATAATTAATGATCGTGTGTCTTAATTAGAAAATTAATAATATTGACGTAAAAATTCCTCTCATGTTATTCGATAAGTGAAGGTCACAAACTCTAGCTGGTAGGATAAAAATAAAAATAAATAATTTTCTATATTTACATATTCAAATAAATAATATAAAATAGTTCAAACTGCTCCTTAATCGTCGATTCACAAGATAAATTTAATCGAAAACGGGTTTTATTATAAATTATTACGATTATGTCTCCAGTTTTTTATGCCTTATTTCGTTAAATGCGAATTTCAAATACACTCCATATCTACATATTATATAACATGTAAAGTTGTTCTTATATGTACATGAATGGTTAAGCAATTATTTGGAATGAAGATTCCATCGAAAATATCAGAAAGGAAAGTAATAGTAGCCAATTTATCAATCAAAACATATAACAATCATATGCAATTAGATTTATAGATTCTGAGTGAAAAAAAAGTTTCCTAAATCCATTTTTTTTTAATAAATTTTACATTAAATAACCTAGTGTAAGTTATTTTTCCGTGTACGGTACGGGATGGATGTGGACTGCCCAAGATCGGGATGGTTGGCGTTCTATGGGGGAGGCTTTCGTCCAGTGGAGGACGGCAAAAGGCAGAAAAAAAAGTTAAACGTTTCATTGAATATTAAGATATCGATGATAAAGTGATCGAATTGAATATTTTATTTACACTCATTACGTACTTTGGTACTTCAAAATTGTGTCAAAATCCGTTACTTAGTTTTTTTTAATAATGAAACGGTTCTTTAGATATAGGTATCATAAAAAATTATATCAAAATATATTTAATCATGTATATTGTGGACTAAGCTTTTAAAAGCTTTTGAATCGTAACACACACGTGAATACAATCATAACAGTACATTTAAAGTTATCATTATAAAGTAAAGCAAAATGAAAAAAATAATTCGTTTGACAACTAAATTTCTACTTTATATTTGACGGTTTCATTTAAACTTTTATACAGAACATTCAACATTTTGTTATTACATACTCGTATTACGGAACCCAAAGTAACGCGTGGGACGCGATACTTTTGCATCGCTTTGTATTATTCATGTCACCACATGCCGACGGTAAGAGTGGTCGCGAGTCTACAAAAACTTAGCACCTGGAACTTAAGATAGAAACACACTATAACGTAAGCTATGATAGCGTGTGATTTACGACCGCAAATTTAAAAATGATATAAAAATAATTATATGAGTATATATATATATATAATAATTGCATGTAATATATATATATATATATATATATATATATATATATATATTACATGCAATTATTTACGTTGATATATATAATAATGAAAATGAATGTGGATATATGATTGAACATAGAACGCGTACGTAATGCAGTGAAATATAATTCAAAACCGTTTAAAAAGCTTTTATGCAAAAGTCAATGATGTTTATAACTTAGAATTAACTTTTAGTAAGTATATACTAGATTGCATACAGCTTACCAACAGTATCCTCAATCTGATTGCAAGTTTTCAGCTAAATTGGTTTGTCAGAACTTGTTCAAGATCAATTACAAGATTTGAACGCCAAGTAAAACTTTGTTGGTAGCACACGAGCTACAATTTCTGGTATAAGTGTACTTTTTTTTTTAAATCAACCTTCAATATACATAGAAGCAGTACACTTGCTTATTGATTGTCAACAATACCTCATAATATACCTCAGAAAAGGATAATTGCATATATCTTCGCGATGTTACTGGCCGTCGTCGCGTTTGGACTCTACTACCACTTACCATCAGGTGGAGAAGAGTCATTTGCCATCCCGGGGCATATAAAAAAAAAGAAAAAAAAGATGTTTATTTTGCTCGTTCTATTACTTGAGTCAGTTACGTCATAGAATGGGCTCCTTTAATTCCTTGCGCTTTTGGAAATTAGTGACATTATAATATGTAGCATTATATATACATACATACGGACAAATTTAAAGTAGCTTATTCACTAATACTAATTTTAATTTTGCAAACAAAATGTGATGCTGTGACTACCAAAGAATATGTACATTGATGTGATGACTCGAAAATTTTAATCTGCGCTCATGTATGTATAATCTGTGTCATATCTAGAATCATAGATAATAATCTCAAATGAAATCGTACATAAAATTTAGCCTGGTGTTACCTTAACATTTTATTCGTTGGTCCCATCGGATGACATCCAGAACGCTATGAGATTACTAATGCAATGCATTTCTTAAATACCATAGACAGCTTACTTACAAGCTACCCTGTGTGATACCACCCGGTTGCTACAAATTCTACGTACTGCATTTTTTTTTACTCAAACAAGATTTATCTTGTAAAAGTACAAGAGGCTATCTCATATGGCTGCATAACTCGAAGTCCTGATTTCAATTCCCGGGTCAGATCAATTCAGAGTTAGTGAAATTTTTAATCTTTAATGTATTCATGTATATATATAAATATTACTACAAAAATAATTATCACATACATTGTACACATTATTATTGTTTGTTAACGAAATCTATATTACAATATGTTCAGAAACTTGATTTAAAAATCAAAATTTAAAAACAACATTCCTCTTGCCTGTATTTAATTATTGAAAATTATCTTATTCTATATATCGGGTTTAACTAGGATTTAAATTGAATCAGTATATTTTTAAATACAGAACTTATTTACTCATAAGCAAATTTTTACCTCCTTCGCCTTTTTTTTTAAAAAAAAACAGAAACTAAATTTAAAATAATATAGATCTCATATTATATTTTTTGTTTAAAGAACGGCGTAACACAAACATATAAATAGCGGTTAGACTTGTTATTCATCAAAGCAAGATTCTTGTTAAGCATAATCATATTTCATTACAATTTATTTCAATTCATAAAACTTACTATATTGAATATTTATTAAGCGCTGGTTATGTTAATCACGTTTTAATATTAAATACTCATCAGTATAAATATGGAAATTTAACTAATCTGTTAGTCGTATTTATGACAAATGATAGTAATCAATCATGTACTTCTACAATAATATTAATGCGATTACGCTATCAATTCTAAAGGACTTGTAAAAGCTAGACATAAGTTATAATTAAAAAGAAAAAAAAACCAAATGCAATAAAATCTCTTTTATACGTAATATTGACAGCACATTTTGCGCACAACTACCGAAGATATACGCCAGAAAAAAAGAAACGAATTATATAAAACATTTATTAATAAAATGTTTCGTAAAAAAATAATGAGCCATTAAAGTTTAAATGTATTAATAATAAATTATAAATTGAATGCCGTTTAGTATTTGATAGAATTTGTATGCAATATAAAAAGACAACTTTTCAAATCTCGTGTTATTAATATTCCTACTTTCAATTTTACATAATTTCGGTGATGCAATATAAAATAACAGTATAACAAAAAAAATGCAATAAAAAAGTGAAAACATCAAAATGACGTCAGAAAAGGAAAACTGTTACCATAATGTCAAAGATAATATAACAATCAGCATTGACAGTTCTGATGGCGGGAAAAATGACAGCGAAATTAAAATGGCTGATAATCATTCCAAGAATACCACACATGATCCCAGTGAAAGGGATAACTCCATGGATTTACTTGGAGTTCCTAGACAGGGGCATAGGATGTCGTTTATGGAAGAGGAAAACATCAAAGAGAGGATTAGATTGTCATTATTGAAGCAATGTTCGGCCATTTTGAAACAGGGGGACGAGAGGTACAATAAGGAGTCCTTACATCGCGCTTTTCAGGATGAGGTAAGTCTTTGTTTTATTGAAAGCATTATAACTAACTTCGGTTTTGTACTAATCCACACCGATCTTATATAAGTACAATATATAGCCAGCATAAAACAACAATATTTAGCTTAGCTGTATTTATTTTAATTTATTTATTTTATCAACTTTTAGTTGATTGAGAGGATACTGTATATAATCACAAACAAATAAAAAGCGCTTCATCGACGATCTTCATTTCTTTCGTTAATAAATTATTCATTTATATGACTTAACGTCATACGTCATCATAACGACCCTCGACTGACGATAAAATTTCTTAAATATGTATATACATCTGTGTATGAATACGGTAAGAATGTATAAAGCAAAATTTCTTATCTTTTATTTAATTTTGCACGGGTGAAACCAGTTCAAAGTTCAGAATAAAATATTATATGTTTAACTATATTATATTATCAAGGGTTTTGTCAGATCAGAAACAAAAATAATAAAATTTTCTCTACAGAAAGAAAACACAATGCTACCTCTAATTAGTATATTTTTTTGGTTTATACTCGTAATGCTGAATTATATTTACAAATAATCGTTTTTTTTTATAACAATAAAATGCTTTTAGAGCTAACTAATACTAACAATATATCTGGTCGTCTTAGGTAGAAATGATATTACGTGTCTAGAGAGGCGTGAGGGACGCGCCGGAGAAATCTTAAATTATTCTAGCTTTAGCTTCGTTCAGTAATAAGAAGTTCTTATTAGTGGTCGAAGAGCTTTAGGCGTGCTCTTAATATTTGAAACAATTTAAAATAAAACAATTTTTTAAACGCTTTTTATATCAGAAATAATCCCGAATTAAAATATATTTTATATTTTCGGGTTATGACCGTTAACGTATATTGAATTGTCATCGAAAAGCGAAATCGGCCTTGAATTTTGAAAGTTCACAAAATGAGTGTTTGTATGCCCCCCCAAAACTACGAGATACCATGTTGCTTTTTTTTTATTTCTTTACGATACATGTAATTAATGTCGTAATAGCTATTATGGTTTGTTATTTTTTAATTAACTCCATACACAATTATGCGTCACACACACAGGCACATACTTTTACTCTAATAAGCAATCATACCAAAATTCAAAAAAAATTAAGAAGTAAAGTCTGTAATGCCCCACTGCTGGACTTATTTTCCCCTCCCTTTGATGGGAGGGCTTGAAGCTGCTTCTACGCTGTTCTAATACGTGTTGATCGATATAATGTTTTTATTCCGACACATGAAGGTTTCCTCACGATGGTTTACTTCATCGCCGCGCACGAGATGAGGTATAAACAAAAAGCACATGAAAATTTAATGTTGCTTGCACGGGTTTTGAATCAGTTAAGATTGTTCGTTAAGACGTTGTCTAACCACTTAGCCAATCCAATTAAATAGAAGAAAAAGTCAATTGGCGATAGTCTAAGCATCTAAATGTCAAACAAATAAATTATAATAATGTTACAAAATTTCGTGATTTAATTATGATGTTCTTTTAAAATGAAGTCATTGCACAATTACATTATTTAATTATAAAATATATCATGAGAAATACGAGTGAATAGGGTTAATTATATACGTTTCTCTAATTTTAGAAACGTTGAAAGTGCATATATTAATTTTTCTATATTTCGATAGACTTTATATTATTGATTGTTATTGATTACTGTTTAATGTACACTATCGTGCCTCGGATAGCATGTAAAACCATTCGTCCTGCTGCTAAGCGCTCCGTCACATCCTATGTTGAAAGTAATAATAATATAGCACGCAGCACACGCTCGACTTCGAAAAATCAATAGCAGCACGGAGTCTGGAAGTATGTACTTCCCCGTGCCTCAGAATACACGTTAAGTCGTTGGTTCTGTGCCTGAACTTTCGGTCCTATCGGATTGCCATCCCATCGGATTATGAGCTCACCTGTGTTTGCGTACACACTTGTGTACTATAATATGTCTTGCGTAGTTGGGTAGTTTCCCTTGAAATTGGCCGCCGTGGCCATCATTATGTTTAAAATTAAAATTATTTAATAAGGACATCGCAGGTCACAGCGATCATGAATGAAGATTCAGAGGTATGATATTGTTTATTTCCTTGTATTGCGAATTTAAATTGAGATCGTAAAATTTTATTACGTTTTCAAGAAATATTCGCAGCATTCGTTGAGGTTACCATGCAAAAGTTTAAAATAACGGGACTTTTTTTAAATTCCATTTTTGTTTTAAGTAAACAATAATAATATTGAATCACAGAACGGAATTGTTCTTTTTTATTAAAATGTCGCGGCGTAACGCATGCACAGAGCGATACAATCATATTTGTGTATTTATTATACATTTTTTGTTGTTTCACACCTTTATCGTAAATTACAGCTTGTGCACTAAACGTTTGCAGCTTATTAAAATAGACAAAACATTCTTATCACAGTTTGTTTCTTTTTAAATTAAATTTTGTCACAAATTAATAAGCCACAATTCGTTATTCTAGAGATAAAATCTAAAAGTTATTATAAAGTTTAAGCAATTACGTTTCAAATTACAAAATAAGTGATTAATAATAGTAAATAACATTAAATTGATTAGCAATAAGTATAGTGATTAATCGTTATATATCACTTTTAATTGAATATCGCCATATGTTCCTACTTACTTAGCCATATGTTCCTACCTTTAATTGATTTCTGATAATGCGATTGGATTTTGTATTCAGTGATAGGTTGTAGGGTATTGTGCAAGCCCGTCGGGGTAGGTCGGTTACTAATCACATTTTCTACCCCTAAAGAGTCTCAGAATCGTTGTGTTCTCGTTTGAATAGTGATTGAGCCAGTGTAACGACAGGCACAAGCGATCTTAGTTCCCAAGTGGAGCATTAGCAATGTAAGGAATAGCTAATATTAATTTTGAAGATACATCGTGAGGTAATCTACATGAGTCTAATTTCAATGAAATCATGCTACATGTGTATCCACCGAACCGCATTGGTATAAAGTCAAGAACTTCTCCTCAAACGAAGAGGACGCCTTAGTGCAGCATTGGGACATCTATAGGTTGTTACTTTTAGAATAAATCAATTTCAAACAAAATCTAAATTTACAAACTGTCCTTTAATATACAACGTCATGGAGTCCTGCGTTACCTCTTGTTATAATTAATTTTACATAAACTTGGAAAGGTATTCAAATTGCATCAATTAAGTAAGTTGCCTCAATTAAGTTATGCTTGAAATTTGGTTATAATTTAGAGTTTTTATCTACATGTAATATGTCAAATGTCTCACACAGTCACATCGGATAAGATATGTTAAAGATCCCTGGTACTAAATTTGTCATAATAACATCCACACGAAATAGTTTTTTTTAATTACCTAAGTACGTAAATAAAAGCTTTTTATTTGAAATAAGAAGATAGGCAAATATGCATCTGGATGGTAAGTGGTCACCACCCGAATTATTGGCACTTTAAGAAATATTAACCATCACTTATACAGTTAACGAGAACTGGGCATTATGTCTCTTGTGCCTGTGGTAACACTAGAACATTGAAACCGAAGCTCAATAATACAAAGTATTTCTTTTTAGCGGTAGATATGTGTGGGTAGTGGGTAGTATTCATGAACTTTATTCAAGGTTGCTCTAATAAATCAATCAATTTATAATAAAAAAACATTGTCTTATAATGTCTCTGTCGTTATGTTTAATAGAAAATTATGCATATGTAAAAAACAAGAACAATACAGCGTCGATTATGACAATAATATACATAAATGGTATTACATAAAAAATTTCGTGGGTAAACCTACTGAGTTTTTTGCTAGTTTCTTTCAATATAATCCACATTCCAAATTGCTTTACGTTTAATTTAGACTTGTTAATTGATAATTTAACTGTTTTATATTTATAATTCATTTAATTTAATGTTTTTATTAAAACATTAAAATAACGTTATGAATATCGAAAAGTTTTTAACTATTCGGTTACACTTTTTAAATCGTTTAAGGCCATTATGCCTTGCAACATATACTTAAGTTGAATAATCAACCTTAGACGAATGACACCACACACGTAGTCAGCCAAGACATGACTAATAGACAAACCTTGTCAACGATTTTATTAATACTATAGATATGAAGATTAAATTGATACAATGGTACGAGTGCAGAGTAATAAATATACCGTGACCTTAATAGTGTCACGCCGGAGCTCGCTTCGGTAATGCTACAGTCGTGTCGGCAGGTATCAGATCCGTGTCACGTTTGATCGTCAATCGTGTGAGCTTAGTGTGAAATACACCACTTAAAACGCGACTTGAAACGTTTTTTTTTATTAAATTATATTGTGTTGAATTTGAATTAAAAAAAATTTTATAAATGTTATTTATTATTTAATTTGTCTATTCTAATTTGTCTATTGTTCGTGATATTATCAGTACTTTTGAGATAGGGATCCTGTGTCCTATAAGGACAATAAGTAACGGGGAATAATGTACATATTAGATCGCGCCATATTTCGAGAGGTTTCTCCTACCAAAGTGAGCGCGTGGTAGATCTTTGATGATTCTATTAAATGTATGTAATGAATGGTACGGTACGGTACTACACTAAGGAGCGGAGCAGTCGCCATAAACATTACCCAATATTACAAACTGTAGATAAATACGAATATATTGAATGTAAATATGTATGTATGTGCATGCGATGTGAAAAAAAGAATTTTAAGAAAATAAAAATCGTTCGTGTTAAATTTCGATTTGCACCATGAGGTTTTGCAAATCAATGTCTAAAGATAGCAGTCGTGGCTGAGGTGCTGTAAGTTGTTTTGGGGCTTATTCAACCACGTAGCTCCGATACGTTTTTGGTTGAGATATACGAGTACAAGGCAGATTTCATTCGACATATTATTACGATGCTTTATTATTGTGCAACAGATTTATAAATACAAATTAAGCACTTGAGAAAACAGTGATGCTTGCCCTGGTTTGAACCTGCGATCTCCGTTTAAGATTCACCTGTTCTAGCCACTGCTTCATCTCAGTTTTCCATATAAAACATAAGCGATGTACCATACACTCCTCTTACAACCGGGGTTCCTTCAAACGAGGCGTGAAGAGGCATCTTACGGGCCGGCAAGGCGAAGGTGGCTAGTGCAGAACGTTTTTCCCATCTGAACTAGCCGTCGTCGCGTTTGGACTCTACTACCACTTACCATCAGGTGGAGTAGAGTCATTTGCCCTCCCGGCAAATATATAAAAAAAAAACCACTGACTGACTAAATCATCACAAGATCTCAAAAACTATAGGACAGATTGTTTAATAATTTAGCTTAGTTACTCCTCTCGCGATGTAGACGCTCACTAAGATCGGATTTTACGAAAAACCTATTTTTTTTAATCATTTATCCGTGTGAAGCCGGGGCGAGTTGCTAGTAATAATAATCCAAATTAAACACAACAGTAGCAAGTAGAATATACATAAAGTAAGTAACAGCTTGTAAATGTCCCACTGCTGGGCTAAGGCCTCCTCTCCCTATTTGAGGAGAAGGTTTGGAGCTTATTCCACCACGCTGCTCCAATGCGGGTTGGTGGAATACACATGTGACAGAATTTCGATGAAATTAGACACATACAGGTTTCCTCACGATGTTTTCCTTCACCGAAAAGCACGAGATGAATTATAAACAGAAATTAAGCACATGAAAATTCAGAGGTGCTTGCCCGGATTTGAACCCACGTTCATCGGTTAAGATTCACGCGTTCTTACCACTGGGCCATCTCGACTTCTTATATACATATAAATGCACAACTTAAGTGATCATTAACTCAACTTGACTATGATTTTGATAATCTTATGTTTCATTAAATACTATCCTCTGTCCCCCTCTAACACACAAAACATCAAACGACTTATAATAATAAATAATGCATGAACGGCAGGCTATATCGATCACACTCTAATGATCTATCTACCGAGATATATAGATCTATAGATCAGTGATCTACAGACTAGTGATGTACGTGCAGTGTTTACGAGTTACGGTCACAACGTTTATGGCTAAGGAGAAATGGTTGGATCAGAGGTTGAATGAGAAACTTTAATGGAATGGAAAAAAAAGTTTTATCGTTTTTAGAAGAGGAGAGGGAATGATGATGGATACGAGATATTAATATTAATAATATATGTTTTTGTATCTGTGTGTCATAATATCTACGGATTTATGTTATTATTTCTTCAGACCTGGTCAGGCCTGCTCATCAAATATTTATTAAAAACTTAGTTTTTATTTGTATTGATTAATTTATAATTTTTCAATTCAATCCCGGGTAACCACCACTAATTTTTCTTGCACAAACACGCATTGGAGCAGCGTGGTGGAGTAAACTCCAAATCTTCTCCTCAAAAAGGAGAAGAGGCCTTAGACAAGCAGTGGGACATTTACAGTCTGTTACTTTTTTTTAATTTTTAAAACATTCCGAACCATTCAAGAGTTACTTTACTTAAATCTAACTAATATGACGATTCACAAGTGTTTATATATATGTGAAAATATATTGAATTCAAGCAAGCTCCCGAACACAAGTACTGTTGATAAGAGCATGCTTGTATAAAGTTAATTTTTATTTGATTTGATTGACAAAGAAACCGATAGATGTATTATAATTGAGACTGATATCAGCCAGTATCTTTGATCATCAAATATTTCTTCGTATGTGACATTGGCGAAATAATCTGTGCCAAGTTGGCACAACACCAGCAATATTATTACTTTTTTTTTTTCTCGAAAACGGTTGTGTCGCATTTTTTGTATTATTTCTTGATATCATTATAAAATATAACCGGAACACAACAATGCTAAGTGCTGCTGTTTTGCGGTAGCAAATCTCCTGAGTGGGTGGTACCAACCCAGACAAGCTTGCACAAAACCCTACCACCAACAACAACAGGAACAGGAGGAACAATTGTAAAATATGTGGGAAGGTCACAATAAACAAAGTAAAAATATAGAAATTGTATACTAATAAAAAAATAACAGTTAACATGTCCAAAGATCAAAGTTAGACATTCGATGTTGCTAAGTTCATTTTAAAAATAATTTAAATTCAAATCGCCTTCAAACATTGAACCGACCGGTGACAGGCAATAAACCATTTTGATTGGTTGATCCAAATATGCAACTGACCAATCATATTAAATCTCACTAACATGACCTACATCGCTAATACCTACATGATCTTTTAAGGCAGTAAGAAGTATTCATTAGGCTGGGGTCAGACTGAATGAATTAGCGCTGGTGAAGGTCAGGTCTTATTAATTTCGCTTGGAGTGGATGGATGGCGCTCAGATTTGGTAATATCGTAAAAACGAAGATAGCTTTAAAGGCTGTAATCTATTCAATATATTTTCAATATCCTGTATACTTAATATATTTATTTCATACCGATATTTCTGGATAGAACTTGTCTTATTAGGCAAATTTCGCACGTTCTAATCCGGGCAACCATCGTTGACTTTTCACTTGGTTTTTATTCAATTATACTTTTACAAGTGTTTTTAAATTAAAAATACTACCGTGGTGGATTTAGAGACACAACTTTGTATGTAATATGTAGCGATAAAAATCTATATTTAGATAGAGTGACAGACGAACTTTACCAAATGTTTTAAGTTTTGCTTTGTTCATTTGTAATTTTTTCACAAGTAATGAAATTATATGAACGCATGCCACTGTTTAATTATGCAACTTACATCATTAATTGACACGATATACGGATAAAAAATATACTTTTTAAAATAATCTGATTCAAACCGGGCAATTAAATAATAATTAAGTTTCAACTGATATCGCTAGGCCTTAAGTTTGTTATTATAACTCGTAAATTTTAATTGAAAATATGTATTATAAAATAACAATTTTTGAGTTTTATTGCGTGTTCTTCTTGATAGAATCTACATTTCGAACGATGTACACTACAAATTTATTTGTACACTATATATTTATATATATATTTGACGATTTAATAGTATTTATAATTTATTCGATTTCACGCACTTATATCGACAGTAATCTAGACTAGCGAGCAAGTTATCTACATTAAGAACATCGACCCTGACACATTAAATCTCCAAATGAAATCGTTATGATAAAAAATAATTTAATTAATGAATAAATTACCGACCGGGTATGCGAGTCAAGGTCGTCAAAGAAATTAAACATTTGTTACTTGTAACAATTTGTTGAAGTATAACATAATATATATGTATGCCTATTTATACCTAGAGTCAAGAAGGCCCAGTGGTTAGAGTGGATGAATCATAATAGAAAATTCCGGGTTGAAGTCCGAGTTTTCGCCAACTGCATTTTCATGTGCTCATTACTTTTTTATGATTCATCGTGGCTTTGTTTACTCTTCAAGCTACCGACCACTCGTGTGTTATACTACCCACTAGATTCGGTATTGTCGTGTTATTTGTAGTTTTAAGCAACACGAAGTTTAAGCTATTTTGTTGATCAAAAGTTAGCTTATAAGACTGCAAGTCACTGAAGGGTGTATTCAAACCCTGAGTTGCCCAATAAAGTATATTAGGTTGTTTAATGGCTTTGTCACGATGATATAAGAAACAGACAGACATAGACACTCTGCATATATAATATTAAACTTATAAGTATATAGGTTTTAGTTAAGTTAAAAACAGGAAATAAGCATCTTCGGTTTTAATATAATCGGATAATAAAAAAAACAACAATATGTTCGCACTTAGACAAGCATTTAAGTATTTTTAATCCAACAGCTTTTTTTTATTCATACTTATTAGGGTACGTACTTCGGTTTCAATATTTTAATAATAATTAATACAGGTTTAACTTTAACGTAATCATTAAATCAAATCAAATGTATTGCAATGTCATCTTATTACTTAAGGAATAAGATGAAAAATCGAATAACTGTTAATCTCATCGAAGAAATCCAGCCCAAGATTGTTATCTCGGAGATGTCATGTACCTCGGCTCAGCTTCCGTTCTGTGGAAGGTATCAAAGATTGTTAGATAGTAAGATGATAATCATTCAGTAATAGATTTCTTTTGAAACTAATTTATCAGTTAGTTGATATTGTCTTATGGGCTGAAGACAGGAATCTTAACCGAAGATTGCGGGTTCGAACCCGGACCGGATTTTTTTGTGTTTATAATTTCATCTGGTAAATATACATAAGCTTTTGTCGGATGAAATCTACCACATGCGTATCACAGTTAGTGAGTTCATAGGCGATAGCGCACCTTGGGTATAATACTATCACGTCCTTGCTACTATTAATATTTAAAATTGTAAATAATAACAAAATTCAGCAATAACAAAAACCAATATTGAATAAAGATATTTAAATTGTGAGAAATATGAAACGGCAAAGATGACTTGTAAGCCGAGATGGCCTAGTGGTTAGAACGCGTGAATCTAAACCGATGATCGTGGGTTCAAACCCGGGTAAGCACCACTGAATTTCATGTGCTTAATTTGTGATTATAATTCATCTCGTGCTTGACGGTGAAGGAAAACATCGTGAGGAAACCTGCATGTGTCTAATTTCATTGAAATTATGTCACATGTGTCATAATTTCTCTACTTCCAACCTACCAACTACCAACCCGCATTAGAGCAGCGTGGTGGAATAAGCTCTAAACCTTCTCCTCAAAAAGGGAGAGGAGGCCTTAGCCCAGCAGTGGGACATTAACAGGCTGTTACTGTAAAGATGACTTGAACGCACCTGTCAGTTTTTATAAGTCAAGTCTAGAACATGGAAAACACACGGCTAAGAGTGGAGTCGAACTAAATCTGACTCGTAATCTACCTTTAATTTGACGAGACACATTTTTTAAAAGTGTTCAAAGAAATGCGAATAAAATTTAAGGTCTCAATTTAGTTGAAAGAAGCCTAAATTATTCTATATGTAAAGTTTATGTAATAATTCTGACGCAATAAGGTTTGATTTTTGTCACAGGTGTTTAATTGCACGCGGTGTAATTATTATTTAATAACTCATAAATTATTAAATGAGGACACAACTGCGGGAATATTCCAAAAATTAAAGGTCGCCCAGCGTGAGAGAGCAGAGCGAGCTATGCTCGCAGTACCCTTTAAGAATAAAATCAGAAATCAGATTATCTGGAGTAAAACCGAAACGTAGACGTAGCTTTCGAAATTAGCACTGAAGTGACAGTGGGCTGGTTAAAAGTCGAGTCCTAGAATGGAAGCCGCGGTTCGGTAAACGCAGTGTCGGTTGCCCTTCAGCCAGTCGGACCGATGACATAAATAAAGTGACGTCATCTAACTGCATGCGGGAGCTTTAGCGCAACTGAAAAAGCCCTATGTCCAGTAGTAGATGATGATTGGCTGACAACAAACCTATACATGAAATGTATTGATGTAATGATAAGTAGTAAGTAGTATGTAAGTAAAAAAGAACGTTTGTAGTAGCAGTATGTAGTGATCAAAAATCTGTTTGAAAATTATGAATACAATAAGATATATATAATAACATCAAAGTTAGTTTATGTGAAAACAAAAAATATTGCTTTATATTTCTAAGAAAAATGATGGCTTTTGAAAGTATCCACGGCTTTTAATTTAAATAATATTAATCACATGTTGATTACATTCGGACACAATGGATTAATGTAATCACTAATGCGCGCCCCAGATCGCTAAGCCGAATCTAATTAAGAATTAGAATAACATCAAAGCGCCGACCGCATTTACATAATCTTCTATACGTAATATCGATTTAAGTGATATCAATCCGATCTACTTTCAAGCTTGAATGTACGCTTATACGTAGTGTGACGTTTCATTGACGTTAATATTTTAACTATAAATATACATTTAAAATATATATTTTTTTATAAAATCGGACGGGCAAATGGGTCTCCTGATGGTCACCGCTGCCTATAGGCATTGGCGCCGTAACATATATAAACCATTTTTCACATCGTCAATGCGCCTCCGACTTTGTGAACTAAGATGTTATGTCCCTTGTATTGTCCCACTCACCTTTCAAACCGGAACAGAACAACACTAAGTATCGCCATTCAGCGATAGAATATCTGATGAGTGGGTGGGACCCAGACGGGATTGTACAAAGTCTTATCTCCAAGTAGAACAGAAATGCAATGTAAAGTTAAATAAATTAATAGCATTTTTTAAGACAAATTTTATTTTAATAAGGAGATAAACCTCGTAGTAAATCAAACCGACCATTTAGTTACATTATACAATTTTACATGATATAAAAACATGTCGATGATGATTCATTTTAAAGCACTTTTAAGCTGAGATCTCAAAGTTGTAATCGTATTAGTTGTAGCAAACAAAAAATATTAAGTTATCAAGTTGAAATTGTCAAGTCAATCAATCAAACCATTCCATACCATCAGGCAGAGATCACGATCACTATTTGTGTTAATACGATCTATTAACATTGATAATATTTATTTTTATTTTTTTATAACATAGGTAGGCGGACGAGCATATGGGCCACCTGATGGTAAGTGGTCACCAACTCCCACAGACATTAGCATTGTAAGAGATGTCAACCATCGCTTACATCACCAATGCACCACCAACCTTGGGAACTAAGATGTAATTACACTGGCTCACTCACCCTTCAAATATCTGATGAGTGGGTGGTACCTACCCAAACGAGTTTGCACAAAGTCCTACTACCAGTAACATATAAAATAATTAGAATCTATTATTAGCTTTACATTACTTGAATCTATGATATTTTACCAACGAAAACCACATTAAAAATAATAATAATAGCAATGCCCTTTTTGAGGAATAACTAATACTGCCAGTCCAATTAAGCGTACAACATTAGGAAAGGGGAGGACAATAGCCACGGGATAAGGAACCTGCAACTTAAGGCCATTGTGCTATTGACGCTCAAAACTTCAAATTTATGACGTCAAGCCCCCAATTTTATTGACGGTACATTTTTGTGTAAACATTTAGGTTAGGTTTCGAATATAGTTATTTTACTGCCAAACATCAGTAGTCTATTTGCGTTGTTACGGATTGAAGGGTGAGTCAGCTTGTGTAATTACAATTGCCATGGTTGGCAGCGCATTGACAGTTAATTTTTATATAATATTATGTATATATTTCGAACTAGAAAAGTACAGTGCTAAATTTATATTGGGAGCTCAGCTCCTCACTTACCATCAGGTAACTGTCCGATTGTCGACCGATTTGCCTTTAAAAAAAGCAAAACGTCATCCACCAAAGCTTTAATTCGCCTTTATTGTATTCTATTAAAAAAAGGGAGAGGAGGCCTTAGCCCAGCAGTAGGACATTTACAGGCTGTAAATGTTACTGTTGTATTCTATTAAACTTTGAAATAGCAATATTTTTTCATTATTATTCAAATAAAAAGTATCATGTTACCCTGTGCTAAGTCTATAATTTAAAATTATATAAATAAATATAAAATAATTCGACCCTGCCAGGATTCGAACCTGGAATCTTCTGATCCGTAGTCAGACGCGTTATCCGTTGCGCCACAGGGCCAGATGTCAAATAGCGAGAAATATATAATTGCACTATAAATACAGTTCGAGACATTAAAGCAATAATTCGTTATTATGCAAATTTCTAATATTGCGTACAATAAATTCCTGCTTGTCACATCAAGCCTAAATTTAAAGTGGGCAAAACAGCGAAGCGCTAACACTTTTATAATTATCTCCTTGTCTCCGCATGTATTAGTATATATGTATACATAGATAGACTACCTATGCTGCGTGGTTTTACCCTCTTTAGATTATTTTGCATTATA
Organism: Nymphalis io; assembly: GCF_905147045.1. NCBI lineage: Eukaryota > Metazoa > Arthropoda > Insecta > Lepidoptera > Nymphalidae > Nymphalis > Nymphalis io. Next base: position 9,902,774 of record NC_065910.1, on the reverse strand, counting down.
CACGGAATAATAAAAAACCTATAACTTAACAATATTAACCCGAGCTGTAACGATAAATCCTGGAAATTGTGCTTCAAATCACAGCCCGAGATCGTCCTACCGCTGGACAAAGGAGAAATGATTCCTAATATACATAGAGATGTGGTCACACTACATGTGTACATGTATACAAATATTCATTACAAATTCGATTCAAGCCCGCTATTGACGGTCCTACTAAATCCGTCATCTACTAATACAACCGAGACATAACTTCCCCATAAACGACCCGAGCTGTACGAAGAAGACATGGGATTTATAGCTCATGATAATAGGAATCTTGTCATCAAGTCGAAGACCTAAAGCGGACTCGATCATCGCTTATCACATAATTACACCATATACGTATCTTAGATCCACCATATTAATATCTTTGCGGTATAATCGTGAATGAAAAAGTCTGTTAGTACGTTTGTGTTCATTAATGGTCCCTTATAAGTTATAGAAGGTACCGCGGGCTGGTTTGTTTTTTTCACGTTACGACTCTTATAATCTAAGCATAACTCGTTTTTGCTTACAGCTCGCGTTGAATTAGAAAGTCATTACTTTAAACTTAGACTTCTTTTTATCCGACGTTAATGGCACAAGAAAGGTAATGCGTTTCATATGTTGTATGTATGTCATTCTATAATCTTATTCTAGGAATTAAATGTTAAAAATATTTAATTAATTACGTCAGTCGATCTTATTTAAGTATGACTTTAGGCGTTATGAGAACTATTTAAGTTGAAACATTAATGACGCGCAACTATATTTTTTAATTATGTATCAATTCGCTTGTAAATGTGATACATAACGTATTTAAGTAATCGTTTATCGAAAGAACTATCGCGTTTTCAGAATTAGTATAGGTTTCAATTTATTCGTATTTAGCGCCCAATCACACAATAAAAATATCAGTATTTAATTTAAAAAAACAGTGAGCGATGTCGAATTTTTGAACTTATAATAATCAAATTTTTATTATATAATATATAGTGTGTTTTGTGTATATAAATGAGAGATTATAGTTACTATTATATACCTATTTTGTATTCATGCAAAACATTTTGGGAGACTGTTTTTGGTTAAGCGTGACAAATAAATTAGTAAAAGCATGTTAGTTAAATATAACTGGTTTCCTATAAAGAATTGATTCCCCATATTTTCCCCTCGTAAACGAAATCTACTAAGCTTCATACTTCAAGTTACATAAGCTTAATCTTACATTCTAATTTCTTACAAATACATTTACATAACATATTTATGTACGAATACTAAATTAAGTCCATATTGGTAACACAGGATAAATATTATATTTTAATTATTATTATTTATCTCAGTTTATTATATATCATACATATTTTAATTTTAAGTACACTTAATTAATATATGTTTACGGCTTAGAAGCCAAACAATTTATTTTCTTTTAATAAAAAACGCAAGAATAGACACACTATCAATATTATATTTTCAATATTATGTTTAATATTGTAATTTTAGACTCTTAGCCTGTAAATACAGAATTAAAATAAAAAGAACAAAATACACATGACAAATTTAAAGCATTACTTATATTATAACTAGAACAACGTTACTAATTTATTAATGTATCCGTTAATACACACTATTAATCCAGTTCTCATTGCGGATCATTAGGATTTTTTGTTGTTAATCTGGCACTTGTCCGAAGGGCAGCCCCTGCTTGTTAAATGTGATGCATAAATGCATTTTCCAGCGATAAAAATGGTCATCAAACAACTCCGACTTCGCGAAGTTACAACCACTTTACAAAATAGGTGTTAAAGAAACTAAGCATCGGTAATGTGATTGTGAACCGATTAACATATCTAAATGTTCTTTCGCGCGACTTTTAGAGATCCTTGTATAAAATCACGATAAACAACTTTATATTTAGCTGTGTTTCGCTGGTTTAATATAAGGCTGTTTTATACATAATACGTTCAACACATGTTTACGGTTCAGTAAACACGCTTTATAATGATAGAACAATTTCTTAGATCAGATTTGTAGTTCCTGAGATAAGTCTCCAAACGTAACAATTATTTTATAGATTTAAACACTCCAATCCGACACTCTTATAATTCTACGGACACAATCGAAGACAGTTCATTGGCTTTACGTACTCTCCGACTGACAGTGTCAACTTCCATGCTCCGGACTTTCATACTGAGGATTTTAAAACAGAATAACTTATATATTACTCCGACTCGGGAATTTAATCCAGAACTAAGTGTTTTATCCTTATAAATCAAGTCATTAGACTAATTAACGAGACATTCAATATAATAAAGCAAAGATAAAATATTATCTTGAATACATTAAGTTACATTCATAGAAAAATGTGTAAATATTTTAGTTCAAGGTCAATGATTCTCGTAAAATTAAAGCGTACCAATAACTTATTGCTCGAATCAATGTCACAATTCAACGAAATAGCTTAAAGGAAAGGTCCGCAATGAAATATGCAGTCAATGTACAGTCGCAATTTACCACCAAAAACATTATTAAGGAATTAAAAAATCTATTTTTTTTAAATTATTATTTTTTGTTCTTTTTGTTGTTACTTCCGAGAATCTCCATTTCTTTTTCTGGTCATTGATTTGTACTGTATTTTGTCATAACATTACATCTGTCAATCAGATTAATACGATACGATTAGATTGTCTACCCTTTTTACTACGTGAAGTTTCTTAAATTGCTCTTTAAGTAAACTGTATGTTCTTTGAGTATAATAAAGATCTTTAAACTGAAATTTATTTATTGAAAAAAAAAACTTAACTATCAATAAGCTAATTTTTATCATAGAACGTACAAGAAATGCATACATGTAGTATTCACAAGTTACTTTACTTTTGTCATCAACGAATTTGAACAAAATGTATTCATGAGTTGGACAAAGAATGTCGAATCACGCTTATACCTGATTCACACAAATCGGGTGCCGTTCATTAACATTTGTTGTTATACAAAATATGAAAATAAATTAAATTGGAATGATGTTAATAATTGAATTGACGAAATTGCAAGGTTTCATTGTTTCAATTGAATAGAAAATATCTCTAGACGATTCAAATCGATTTCAAAGAGTGTTCGACAGAAACCGAAAAACTTATTCCATATTACCAAATATTATGATAATCATTTGTTACATTTTTTTTAATATATGCATTTTGAGGAGAAACTTTTTTGCATTGATATTGTTTTGAAATTTCATTATTCGGTAATCCGGAAGTGGGTCAATAAATTACATGATTCTATAACATTAAGCCAAGATGGCCCAGTGGTAAGAACGCGTGAATCTTAACCGATGATCGTAGGTTCAAGCCCGGGCAAGCACCACTGAATTTTCATGTGCTTAATTTGTGATTATAAATCTCGTGCTTTACAGTGAAGGAAAACATCGTGAGGAAACCTGTGTGGAATACACAGCCTTCTCCTTGAAAGCCTTTTCCTCAAAAAGGGAGAGGAGGCCTTTAGCCCAGCAGTGGGACATTCACATGCTGTTACGGTTGTAACATTAATATACTCGTAGAGTTTAAGTTAATAGTTAATATATTAAGGTAAATTAAACCGAACCCAATTATAATAAAAAGTACGATAATTAGCGATAGAGTCATAAATTACGTACATCACCATATTCGAGTCTCCTATTCACTTGGTATGGTAATAGACGCCTTGTACGTATTATTTCTGTGAAACGAACACCTTCAAGGTTTTTTTTTTAATCGACCATTAGGACGCTCGTAATACGGTCGTTGAATCTCAGATTAGAAAAACTATATAACGACCCATTGAATACATCGCAGATGCTGTATTAAACTAATGCTTGAATCGCGGAGCCGATGCTTTTTACGAGTCGGCTACAGCTCAGCGTGTTAGCTATTATTAAGTATATATCTTCAATATGTATTCTATTATGAGCTATAGAAAATATAAAAAAAAAACCTCACTAATTAAATCATTTTACTGTATATAAGTTTGTTTAGATGATAAACAAGCGTGGAGTTGATATTTGTGGATATATTATAATATACTTTGCTTGCATTAGCTTTTTAATTAAATATCAAATATATTATTTAAAAAAAAAATATCAAATATATTATACCGTTTATACAGGCCGGTTGGTGTGGTTGGTAGATTGCCTTTACCGCCGAAGGTTGTGGATTCGATTACCACCCACGACAGACATTTGTGTGCATGAACATGTCTGTTTGTCCTGGGTCTGGGTTTATTATCTATATAAATATGTATTTACAAAAGAAAAGTAGTGTATGTAGTATCAGTTGTCTGGTTTTCATAGTACAAGCTCTGCTTAGTTTGGGATCAGATGGCCGTGTGTGAATAATGTTCCAGGATATTATTTATTATTATTATTAAAATAGTTCAATAAAAATAGTTTAATTTTCAAATTTCAAGTGTTATTTACAAATTAAGATTGATAAACAACATTCAGTTGTGAAAATATTGTCATGCATTTTATTAAATTTACATCAAACCTTGATCTATACAAATATTACAATAATATAATACGTATGGTACAAACAAAGTTACAGTCGACCGTCAAAGTATTCCACTCCTTTCATTAATACCGCTAAGCTTGGAATGATAGGGATGGCAATTATGAAGCGAGTTATGCTTCTAAGCGCTTTATGCTAGGAAAAAGTTAATAATATAAATTCTGTGTAGACTAAATTATATAAGGCAATTACATTTTTATCGAAAAGCATATCGTCCATTACATTATTTCTCTATAAAAGATTTAATACGCACATCGCTTATAGAAGTCTTAAGTTTATTTTAAGCCGACACGCCTCGGTCACGCACGAGCGATTGACAAATACCACATTATATTAAAAGTGCTTAATAGCCGATATAGTTTTATGACATCATTAAAATACTTCGAGATACTTGTCTACTTATTATTGTAAAAAATTAATCTAAATAAACTTTGTAATTTTTCATCAAAACTCGGGTGGATTAAATTGTATACAATATTTTTTATTGAACAACTGTTAAGACCCAAAAGCTAATTGCTTCGGTCAATGTCCAAATTCCCATACAGAGGTATTTTTATTTATTTATATTGACAAGGCAGTTAGCAAGTTGGCAATCTGATGACAAACCTGGTACATTCGCCTGGGACTGGCACCGCAACTCAAAACAGCTACAAAATATCCTCCTTACACGATCAATGCCTCGTTACGACTACAGAGCCTTAAACTTTAAGCCTAATGAGAATTTTGACTCTTAAAATATATTTTAGATATGAGGTTAATTGCGATAAAAAATGTCTGTTCGAACCAGGCTAATCGATTTATTTATATTTTTATATGAATTTAACAAATTGTTATTACTTGTGCTTATACGGTATTGAATTTAAATTATCGAAGTGTTTCTTTGACACTGTATAATTTTATGTTCGTCTTAGTATTTGTAATTACCATTAAACCGTGTCTAGTTTTTAATGCGGTTAGACTTATTCGAGATGTCCATAACGGAATTCAAAAACTTCTAATCAAATCGACACAAATATCTTTTCACATCTCTGTATCATTCTAGAAATATTAGAAGTAAGAAAAAATACATCAAGGAAGATTTATATAACTAAATATTTTAATTCAAAGAGTTGTTGTATAAATGGAAATAAATCTCATTCTTATCTATTGACATAAATGAATTGCTTAAAAAATATAGGTACCAAACACGAGAAAGTATTATTTTTTGATGACGTTTTTTATGTGATATCATAGGCCTTATGACATAGTTTATCCAAAAGACCTTTTACTGTCAAAAAAATGTAAATTTATAAACATATATTCCAATAAATTAAAATAAAATCTGTTTTAATTATAATCATAATTGTAACGACCTTGGCCCTACCGTCAATATAATCAAAATGTATTTTTATATATTTATATTATCTATTCGAGTTATTATTTACACAATGATTAATGTTCCTCAAAGAAATACACGGTCAGACTCGACCCCGTTTCAAGTTTATTATAGAGCGAAATGTAATTACGTCTGTTATCCAAACATATGATCGTCTTAATAAGGATATGGGCGGTGTTCTGTAGAAAAATGATATTCAATACATTTAAGTTATTCTCTAATTAACAGCCGGCCGCGCTAACGACGGCTGTCCGCGGCTAAATATGCTATTTTGTAAACTTGTATATCTTTCCTTTTTCACTACTTTATGATAAAGGTAATTCCACATCTATCGTATTAAGTTATATAATATTTAAAAATAATTATAAGGTATTGGAACTAGCAATTGTCTGTCTTTTTTGGTACCTTAAGATTTAATCCAATATTTTAATACCCATATATATTGTAACTGTACGAAATATGAATCATTCTTTACGCCATCATTGCACGGCCAAACCAAGGGAACTTCGACATTAGACCACAAAAGATCACATGGCTAATAATTGAGATTTCATACATATTTTATTTAAATTGACTGTTATAGCGCCTTGAAACTTTTTTCATATTTGACATGTGTCAGACATGTCGCTTCTATGTGAAGCTACCACCCGATTGGAATGTGGATGTTGGATGTATGACAGTTGATGGAACCTAATTAGATCTGTCTCTAAGTCAGTGTTACGCTTGAGCTACCTTCGCGATAATTGATTTGTGTTTACGAATCATTGCACTTTGAATATAGGAAATCTTTATTAAATTTTCATCATCAAGCAGTTTCTATACTTCAGGAGAAATTAAGTGTTTAATTTTCGTTAATAAGTTGCAGTTTTAAGTCCTAAAAGAAACTGTCTCACGGCGAATCATAAGAGAAACTGTGTTTAATCTCATACTCATAGTTCGATGACGATAATCCGACATAACCTGAACCGATGGACCGACGGCAGCGAGTGTTTTACGATCAAGTCCAGGCTTCTACTGAAAACTTTTAACTCAACAATCTTACAACTTTGCAACCTCGGAATCTGCAGTCGTAAAAGCTTAAAACACTGAACTTAAATATAATATAATTGTCGTTTAATAAATCAATTTATATATTTTTTATTGTAATAGGCGAGCAGAGTGTGGCATGGGTAACCTGATAGTAAGTGGTCACCACCGCCTAAAGACATTGTTACTATAAGAAATTTTAACCCACGCCACCAATGCTATTTTCCTAAGATATTATGGCCCTTTTACTTGTAGTTACTTGTTCACTCACTATTTAAACCATTACACATTTTAATAAGCATTGCTGTTTGGGATAGAATATGTGATGAGTGGGTGGTACCAACCCAGACGGGCTTGCACAAAGCCCTTCCACCACGTATATCAAAGTTAAAGTGATACGTCCAGTGTGGCTGCACTCTGACAACTACAGGTTCGCTGCGTGATTGATAGATTTAATTATATACTTTTTATGGAAACCGGACGCTTGTTAGCCGCGAGATATTGATCAACGATGCCTGCGTCTGCGCCTCACCCGCTCTCGCCGGGACGTAAACGGCGAGATTGTATCTGTTGTAGATTTTAAAACGAATTTCTCAAACCACTGAATCTCTTTGTGTCGAAAATAATTGTACTTGTATTGAGTAAGAGAGACATATTAATTAATTTGAGTAGAATTGCTCAGTGTACTTACGAGTTGTGACAAATACTTTAGTTAATAACTCTTACATCTAATTTCTAAATCGTTGGTCAAACTCAGGTTAACTAATTTGATCTTAATCTGATAGCTCATTGGTCACCTATTGCGCCACCGGTTGCCATTAGATGCCGGCGAAAAAAAAATACAGTAGATTATTATTTAATTATTTATTTATATACCCTTTTGTAGTTGTTTAAACAGAGTATATGTACGTACGTATGTACAGACACAGCAATTTTTTATTATACTTTATAGTAGTAAACACAGCTACAGTCTTAACAATATTACAACATGGATTATAGAATATTAATATTTAAAATCAACATAACAATGCATGCGTTACAAGTGATTTTAAGCAACGCCTCCCCACTAGCATTGTTTGATCGAGTTATGATAATTCAAGCTTAGGTTTAATTCACACTGACGATTTGTAAGACGACTTTAGACGTATTTAGTGGGTTGGATACACATGTGGCATAATATCATCCCAAATGATTTCATCTCAATTTTCCTTCCACCGCACAACACGAAACGTATTATAAAATCTTGATAACTCAGTGTTCCTGTGGGTTTTTCGGGCTTGAACGGACAATCTTAGATTCAAGTTCACGTATTCTAGGCATGTCATCTTAGCTCTTGTTATAATCGCATTTTTTTTTTTTTTTTATAGAATAGGAAGGTGGACGAGCATATGGGCCACCTGATGGTAAGTGGTCACCAAACGCCCTTAGACATTGGCATTCTAAGAAATGTCAACCATCGCTTATAGCCAATGCGCCACCAACCTTGGGAACTAAGATTTTATGTCCCTTGTGCCTGTAATTACACTGGCTCACTCACCCTTCAAACCGGAACACAACAATATCAAGTATTGCTGTTTTGCGGTAGAATATCTGATGAGTGGGTGGTACCTACCCAGACGAGCTTGCACAAAGCCCTACCACCAGTAGTATGCCAATAGAAAAGATATTTATGAATTTTGGTTAGCACTCATATTAGTATGTGTAGTTAGACATTTCAATTTCGTTTAACTATTACTGTCTAATACAATAATGTTGAACGAGTAAATACATTGCCAATATTAATTGTGTATTGGAAATAATTTTGTTGTGGCGTTGTTTTATTCGGTTACTCAAATAAAGTAATTATAATTATAATGTGATATTATATTTATTCCCGAAATAAATTTAATTCTAAACTGTATTTAGCTATGCGGTGTGCAACCATACCATATTATACCATTTACTAATAATATAAGCAGATATAAAAATATATAATGTAATATAATGATAAACAAAATACACAGTTATAGGAACCATGTTATTGCCCATTTGCGTCTACAATTACAAATAATATAAAACATTAAAACGGCCTTGTCAAAGTTGTCAATGTTCACAGCGGGAAATTAACGCGTTGCTCATCGCAAGAACTCGCTCACTGCAAACATGAAAGCGCCTTGAGCAAAGAAAATACTTTACTGAGTAAACAAGTGTGAAACTCTTATATTTTCAATGTTCTACTAAAATTAAGCTTTTATAGAGACTTCTAACATATAACTGCTTTATGATAAACAACGCGATTCAAAATTAAATTAGTCACAAGATTAATCGACATGCGTTGGGATAACTTTGCTTTTCTTGCAAGTCTTATTTTTGTTGTTTTTATTTTAATTTTAGTTATAGAAAATATAAATAAAAATGACTGTTCATAGATTAATAATTAAATAATGAAAGTTAAATTAAATTCGATAATATTATTTTTACTGCAAGACCACGTGTCGTTTTTACACATTTGCATATTCGAAGTTTGATGAGAGAATGTCATCCATCGAATATACATTTGAAGTTCCATGCCTTCTCCACGAAAGGAATGAATACGCTTTTTATTTAATATCCACAACCGATTTGTCCGGGTCTTTGATTCGAAAATAACGTATAAGTATGTACGTTATTTTTGATTCGACATTCTAAATCTAAGGATTTTTGGTGATCATAAAAATTACAATTTTAAAATTTTGTTGGCAGAATGACACGCCTCCGGTGTTTTTGTGTTTATTTAATTTACTTCTTCATTGACCCTGAATGTTGACCACATCTCTTAGCAGCGAGACATTTACAGATTGTTAATTAACGTCGCTTTTATATCTATAATTAATGTTATCCAATTAACTAAATGAATGTAAAGTAACTTTACAAATATCGTTCAGCGAGACATGTTAATAGGGTGTACTATAAACATGTCGGTTTGAAATAGCAAGGCTGCCTGTCCAGATTATTAGAGCTTAGATCTGATTTAATATCTAGATCTTAAAAGGTAACCACTATTTCTCAATATTTTACGATTGTAAAGTCGATTAATTTGCTTTGATATCACGTGAAATCATGTTCTCTCGTATGACAAAACAATTAATCTTATGCGATTACTTTTATTTAAACTTAAAATTTCAAGATCGATTTTTTTTGCAACGTTTCCATATGTCACGTTTTCTGGGTTTTCACTTCTATCACGAGGTGCACACGCCCTTTGCTGATTAGATTTAACCTTATATTATTAATAGATCTAGATCTTAGAACTGTAAGGTATATAGCGTATAAAGTATATATGTATTAATTTGTGAATTTTTTGAGAATCTGATAATTAGAGCCTATCCATGATAGAGTCATTTCTATCGATTCGAATCGCTTTTATAACATCCAGAATATCCGTGTTGTGTCTTTTGTGCTATTTTCATCAATTTCCCTCGGCGTCATCAGTATCGTTGGTATACACGAAGTTCGTGTGACGCGTTATTGGAACCACTGCATGCGTATGCAGTCGTGCAAATGTAGCTTTTTCTTCACAAGTTTTATAAAGATGACCATATCGTGATCCAGTCGTTAGACCTCATATGTTTTGACTCCAAAAAAGCTTTATAACAATAAGTTATAAAAAATATTATTTAAATAAATATATGTATGTACATTTATTTATTTATTTATATACTCTTTATTGCACACCAATATAGACAAAAATAATAGGAGTAAAACAAAACAAAGAAAAGAAAAATGTACAATAGGCGGCCTTATCGCTAAAACAGCGATCTCTTCCAGGCAACCTTTGGTAGAGGAGAGAGATAGGATGGTAGGGGTGTACAATTATTTAATACATAAAAAAAAATAAAAATAGATACAATATATATATGTATATATACGATACATAAATAAATATTCCATAAATATATAATTATATAATAATATAATATACATACACATTATAAATATATACATTTACATACTATAGATACTTACATAATAAATAAAATATTTAATTGCAGTATTTCTTCATGAAGCAAGATAGTGCTCTTTTATCATTTTTTTAAAAGAAGTAATAGTTGGTGCACGTCTTGCTTCTAGTGGAAGAGAGTTCCAAAGACGAATTGAATGGACTGTAAATGAGTCACTATAAAAAGATGTTGTATGAGGTGGTATTTTTAAAATCAAATTCTCTTCAGAACGAAGATTATGGCTATGTGAAGAACTAAGAAATTGAAAACGTTCTTTTAGATATGAAGGAGAAGACGGATTGAACAGAATACAGTACAGAAGTTGAAGGATGTGAGTATTCCTGCGAAGCCGGATTGGGAGCCACTTGAGCTTTTTACGAAATTCAGAAACGTGATCATATTTACGAAGACCAAATATGAATCGGATGCAAAGATTTTGGAGACGCTCAAGTTTATTAAGTTGCTCCTCTTTTAGATCAAGATAACATGCGTCAGCATAATCGAGAATTGGTAGTAGGAGTGACTGTGCTAACATAATTTTTGTAGGGATGGGTAGAAAGTTGCGTAACCTTCGAAGGGAGCCAAAGGCTGCAAAAATTTTTTTACTAACCTCACTTATCTGTGGTTCCCAAGACAGGTGCTGGTCAAAGGAAATTCCCAAATTCCTAGCTGTAACACTGAACGGTATGTTAACACCGTTAAAGTGTACAACCGGGAGATCCGAAAAAGATATACGAGAAATTAATTTTGAACTACCAATAATCAGCACCTGTGTTTTATTTGGGTTTACTCGTAATCCAAATGCAGTAGACCACTTAGAAATATTTAATAAATCATTATTAACTAAATGTATAGTTTCAGGAAGGTTCGCAATTTTACTTTGTGAATAGATCTGAAGATCATCTGCATACAGGTGATAGAGAGAAGATATATGAGAAGTGATGGTACTTATAAAGACCGAAAACAAGAGGGGAGACAACACGCCACCTTGTGGAACGCCAGCAGTTATAGGAGCCCATTCTGAGAAAGAATCTTGAACTCTTATCCGTTGCCGGCGCCCATACAAGTAAGAATGAAACCAGTCAATTACTTTAGCAGATATGTTAAGAGAACACAAAATAGCAAGAAGAATATCAAAGTCTACAGTGTTGAAAGCATTACTAAAATCTAATAATGTCAACACAGTAACCTGTTGATTATCCATTCCTAATCTAATGTCATCAGTTATTTTGATCAGAGCCGTAGTCGTACTATGACCAGGACGAAAGCCAGATTGTAAAGGATTCAATAGGACATTTTTTGAAAGGTATTGGTTTAATTGATTGTGAATAAGGCGCTCAAGTACTTTAGACAGGAAAGGGAGAATGGATATAGGACGATAATCAGTGTAAGATGAAGGATTTGTTTTTTTGGGGAGGGGGATGACTTGTGCGTCTTTCCAGGATTCAGGGAATTCACAAAGGATAATGGATTGGTTTAAAATATGTGTGACTACAGGAATTATGATATCTAGGATTGGGAGGATCATCTTACGACTAATGCAATCCGAACCAATAGCATCAGAATTTATTGCTAAAATGTTCTTCTTAACATCACTATCAGTAAATTGACTAAAGAAAAAAGGAGAATTTTCAGAAGTTGATTTAGCAGAAATTTCTTTTAAAGTATTAGACTTCACAGCAGTGTCGAAAGTTTGAGAGGACGAAAAATGATTATTTAATTCATTTAAATTAATATTGTGAGTATTTATATTTTTAGATGATTTTCCAACTCCTAAGGACTTGAGAAATTTCCAGACTCTAGCTGACTCCTCTTCCTCAGCTATAGATTTATGGATATGGCGTCGTTGACTATCTCTACATAGCATGTTGCAGCGATTGCGAACCTTCAGATACTTGTCGCGATTTGTGTCAGTCGGATTACACCTATACTTAGCCTTGGCAATATTCTTTCTTACTTGGAGCTTCTTTATTTCTGGGGTGAGCCAAGGTGCAGGAAGGTGTTTTAGCCGGACAGGACGAATTGGTGCATGTAAATCATACAGTTGAGTTAATAGGGAATTAAAAACTGTAACTTGCTCATTGACTGTATCAACATTTAAAATAACACTCCAATCAATGTTGGCAGCATCCTCCCGCAGACTATTCAAATCCATTCCACCAAAATTACGCTGCAGAAGAATTCTCGATTTTGCTTTGGGTGGTTTGATTTTATAGGAAAGATAAAGAAGATCATGATATGAAAAAGCAAGGGCGGAGCACTGCCCATGCTTTTCAACATGATCAACGGAAGAGACCAAAATTAAGTCGAGAAGAGAAGGGATAGAGTTAGGGAAGGAATGAGTAGCAGATAGGGGTAGGATTTGTAAATCTGCACTATTCAGTACAGATTTCAACAGACTAGAGCGATGGTCATTTTTTAAGAGACATGTATTAAAATCTCCCATAAGAATGGTATGGGCATACAACGGTTTAAATTGCTCTAGAAGGATTTCAAATGATGAAAAGTAATCGACCGTGAGGTTAGGACTATAGTAAACACCTAATAACATCTTAATATGACCAAAGATAACCTCAATAAAAAGGTGTTCAGCCCCTTCAACGGACAGAGGTGTCGATTGACTTATAATTGAAAATGGAATGTGAGAACGGAGATAGATCGCCACTCCACCACCTGCCCGACCTACACGGTCGTTACGGATCAAATGAAATCCAGGAAGAGAGTAGGAAGTAGAAGGTAAGCAGGGTTTAAGCCAGGACTCAGATACGAGGATAGCATGTATTTTATTGCAATCGAATGATGATAACATATCAGGATAATGTGCAGGAATACTCTGAGCATTAATATGGATAACATTAAAATATTTTAGACAGTCTGAGAATAAAGAATTTATAGTTTCACCGAGCGAAGGGATACTATGAAAGCTGTCATTACTGCTCAATCCATCAGAAGAAAAAGAAAGAAAAGTTTCGTCCAAATCGTCATTGTTTCTAGACATTTTTAAATTAAATATTCAGCAAATAAAATAAGTAAAAATATAAAGATAAATATATAAAATATATATGTAAGATAATAATAATATATATTAATTCTATAATTACAAAATAAAAATAGGTAAATGAATAATTATACGTTAATTAATTTCATATGAACACTCACCCGCCAATTGCCTAGGAATAATCACTTAAACACAAACATAACAAAATAGAAACAATAATAACATTAAAAACTAACATTAACAAAAAAAAAAAAAAATCAGATATTTATCAGGCTGCCATAACAACAATTTTTACTAAAAAGGAATATTATTATATTATATCTATATTTATCTATTATCTATCTATATCGAATATGAAAATGAAGTAGACGATGACGATCTTTATAAATGTCTAGTATAGAACTAAAAAACTAACCATCCAAAGCAAGAAAACTATGGCGCCTGATTGACAAACGTCAGAATGACGTTAACTTTTAACTAAATAGATTCGTAAATAGTTTTACACAACACAAAAATTAAATCGAAAGCAGGTAGACAGAGAAATAATTTTAAAATTATAGAAAAACAAACAATAATAAGAAGAAAGATAAATATAAAATAACTATTTCTTAACTACGCGCTTTGACCTCTGCAATACAACTTTATCGCTAGTGTTTGTGATGGGAATTTTTTGGACTGGGGACTTACAAGTTGAAATCGAGTCAAGATCAGATAAACATTCGGCACGATGTCTAGATCCATCTGGGGCGATAATGTGTATCAAACCGTCTCGTGTCCAACACTTGTTGATGCCGAACCGCTTCCTGGCCTCCAAAAACACATTGTGTCGGCTTTTCGTCAGGAACTCTGACTCTGTGACACCGGTGCCCTTCAACTTCGTTTTGGCGAACCAGACCTTATCCCTAATAGCAGTCTCGGTAAATTTGACCACTATAGGTCTGGGCTTGCTGTCCAAAGGTCTTCCCAAGCGATGACAAGATTTGATACTGCTGGTAGAAAAATTTGGCAAGGCCAAGTGCTCCGCAACAAGGCTGGTAACGCGAGCAGTGGCATCCTCGGATCTCTCTTCGCTAACACCATGGAAAAGAAGCACTTTTCGACGTCTCTGCATTTCAGTCCGATCCATTTCCCTGGCGAGAAACTCAATTTGTCGCTGAAGTCCACTTAGTGCAGTGAGAACAAAAGACTTAAAAGAATTGAACTCCGATGAAAGAGAAGGCACAGTCGCAGGTGTTGTTGTCCTCTGTAAGTCTTGCTGGAATTCATTCATACGGCTGTTGAATAAGTCGGTCATTGCAGCCAGAGACTCCTTGATAGATTCCATTGTTGTTGTGTAGTTTTAAAGTGACAAATAGTTCAAGTGATAAGTAATTTTAAAGAGGATTCACTATCTGGTGGGTAGAGTAGGTCACATACACATAATATATTATAAATTAACTTGTTTTAAATAAATATTTATACTATAAAAATAAAAAAATCTTTAAGAGCTTTTAAAAGTGGTGTTGCTTGTTTTTTTACTCCTACCCTTTTTTTCTTACATTACTTGCACCATTTCTTGTGAACTTATTTAATGTGACAGCTAGTGATAAATGAATCAAGTTCCAAATCTAGATTTTAGTTGACGTATTTAGACCTTACTTTAATTGACTATACGTTATTTATGGTTTAAGAATTTTGCATAAGTATATTATTAAGTATAATAATATATTGAATTAATACAATTTTTATAATGCTAGCCTGGAAAAGAAACTGGGCACATGGACCACCTAAGGGGAAGTTTACCAGTAGAAATATAAACCGCTAGTCTTTGTATTCCGGTTTGGATGATGAGTAAGCTTTTGAAACTATAGGCACAAAAACATAACATTTTAGTTCCCAAGGTTAGTGGCGCATTGGCGACTGTATCTTATACAGTTAATATTACTTACAGCGCCAATGTCTATGGGCGGTAGTGACCACTGACCATCAGGTGACCCATTTGCCAAATGCCACCAAACATGACAGCAAAGAGGGACTTTGTTCAAATATTTATATTTATTCGAAACCACTTAATATATTTTAATAAAAGACAGATAATAGCTCTACAAACAGAAGCTCTCGTCGAAAGCTGCGAATGAAGTCGCCGTCCCAGCTAGTTTCAAATGCCACTGTTCTATCAATCAAATGTCACCTAACCTTGCGTTCACCGCAACAATAACGCACTTCTATTGGTCACTTCACAGCGTGACAGTTCGGGTCACGATCAACCAATCATAGTCTGTCATTTTGTTTTAAATGTACAAATATTTTTCAATTATCTGTGCCCCGCCTGACTAATGAATAACGACTCATTTTGTAGGGCAGCTCTCGATATATTTATTGTCTACTTAATAATTCCTATATTATAAATAGGTAAGTTGTGTTAGTTGGTTTGTTTTTTTTTCTGTATTACACAAAATAATATATATTCGTATTTCTCGCCCATGTCTTAGAAATCAAGTAGCCCTGCATCTCATCCTTCATCATCATAACAGATTTCCTACCTCCCCTTTGAATTATTCAGAGTAAGTAAATAGATATTGCCGTCTGTTCGAACCTACATATAAAGCGTAGTCCTGGCTGAATCTTTTTTTTCTTTTTTTTATGTATATAGGCTAGCACTTAACTGGTATCACACTTGATGGAAAGTGAAGTGAAGATACAGTGTAAGGGGAGCGCGCTTGCTTAAAATATGCCTATTCCCTCTTGACTTGAAGGTACCTATATTGTAGGTGGTGGAGTAAACGGTAGTGTATTTCAGAGGTGCATATCAAAAACAAGGAAGCAAATCGTTTCGTACGTGTCTTAAATACGTACGTAATACGTACGTATTTTCGATGCCTCGCAGTTCTGTGGTAAAAAGGTGACGGTGGTGAAATAACATAGTTTTTGAGAGCTAATGATTGGTACGCGTTTCAATGCCTCATTTGTTCAAAAACAAATGTCTTATGCCAATTCGTTTATGTATAATAGTCATCTTCACGCAAGCTGACTTAAACTGTAAGTATTCATTATATCATTCTCTATATCATTAGCTGAAAACAACTTCACATAAAGTTAACCAAGATATTTTGTATAAAGATAGTATATGTTTCTTGAAGCACAAAGGAATACAGACAACAGATTAATTTACTAATAACAGAAGTTCCGTAATCTGTTTGACCGCTTGTTGTCCGTGTCCACCGCTGGCCAAAAGTTTGACAATATCTGACCAATTGGATTATCTTTAAATATAATATTATAATAATCTTTATTCACATAAAAAGTAACAAATTATAATGAAGTCCCTGATTTCTGAGCTGGGCTCAAGGACCTGTATTACAGAAATCAGTGTATTTAAATAAAAGTAAAATAAGAAACATATCTGCTCGCCTATATATTTCGTCATTAGTATTGAGGAATATTTAAAAATTATTGTTAAATCCAAAATACTAAAAAAATTAAACAATTGTTCAGATATTTGTTGATTTTCTTATGGGATAAATAATAACTCAATTGTATTTAATTATCTATGTAATTTGATTGTCAAAAAAGATTAACTACCGCGTTTCTTGCCGGTTCTTCTCGGTAGTAACTACATTCCGAACGGGTGGCAGTTTTGAATTTAATTAAATTTTGTAAAATGTCTAGAAAAATACTCTCAAATTACCTACTTGAATAAAATATATTTTGATTTGAATTTATTTATATCTCTGAGACAGACTGGCTCTTAAATAACAAATAGTCCGTCCATATGGCAGTTTTTAATACAAAAGTTGTTTCAATGTCAGCAGCATTTTACCCCATAAAAGAATACCGTATGGTATTGTACTATGATTGTACTGACACATATTGTATTATAAAAATAACTGAAGTAAGCTAGTTTGAGACGACACTTCACTGAAGCTTTGAATACAGAATTCGTTAACAAGAACAAGATAATTTATTTTATATTGTAATTTAAAAGCTTTTTTTATTACTAAAGTTGGTCACAAACTGCTAGCCAGCGGTGTATATGATATATGATACATTGATTAACACTCGGAAGGTCGCTGGCGACATGATTGTGGTTTTGTAGCAATCATTATTAATTATGTCTTAAACCTGATATTGAAAATCATTCATTAATTTAAATCTTATTTGGAGTTGTTACAGATTCATTAAACTAATAAATAGCTCGGATTGAGACATATGTATGTACAATTTTAAATACTGTAATTAGATCCGTGGATATATCTGTCTGTATACGCATTTTATACGAATCGCAAGATAGAGTTTAATGGACCACGATGGGAAGTTGTTTTACATATGGCCTATGTATATTACTAGTGTATATAATTATCACGAGATAATATTCCAATATTCGAATCAATTCGGGTCTCGTAGACGATTCAATCGTTATATACAATTTGTATATACGAATTAAGTGAGCATGACTTAATAGAACACAACACAAAGTTACACGAGTACATATAACACTGGTCATTACAACACACTGACAAATGATCTTGAATAAGACCAGCATCCTCCGCAATAATTAAATACAAGAGTAATCTACGATAATAATCGTGTTTTCGATTATTCGGAACAGATCAATCCGTCAATGCTTCATTGATCAACGTTTTAGAAGGTCATAAGGTAATAAGCTACTGTAATTATCTATACATAAAATGAATGTGTGTGCCTTGTTGTGATGGTGTCTGCTCTAAAAAAATATAATTCCTTTTTTTTTGTTTTTAAGCGTTTTCTGTAGGGTACTCTAAATATCGGAGTCATATTCTACCCGTGGGTCAGGTGGGTCAGTTAGTTATCTATATACAAAATGAATATTTATTTGTTTGCCTCGTACGCAATCCTAAGCAATTCATCCGTCTGAATTGAAACATTGTACGAAACTCGCCTGAAGGGTTCTGTTTGTAAGACAGCCGTGAATTCCACACACTTTACTATCACGAGGAAGATGAATCGGAAGTCGCTGCCCTCGCTTCTGGTCAAACTATTAAATACCGCAGCGTCTTTTTAAGTCTTCAAAAAAGGGTAACTTATTTTTAGCTGATTTAGAAAAATGAGGTTCTCAATACCCTTATATGTGTATTTTCGCTTATAATTCGCTGTAATTGCTTATAACTCGATTTTGATGATTATTTTTGCGCTGGGCTCATTAAAGCTCCAAGAAAACCTCTATCTCTATATCATTGTTATTGGACATTGTTAATATTTCATTGAAAGTGTATACTTTCAATGAAATATTTTTAATGAAAGATTTTTCAAACTATTTGTCTGAATGTATATTCCGACAAATAGTTTGAAAAATCTTCGCGGTACAATCTACATTTCGAACCGGCGGTAGCTTTACATTTAATTCAGTAGTATAACATGACGATTTAAAAGCCATTGCTCGTGTGAGTTTACTTGGATAACTGTTTATCCAACTAAGCTCCCGATTTGATTTAAAATATATATATTGTAGCCTGAATAATGTATTATTAGTTGATAGTTAACAAGTAATGTGCCAGCCCTACATTTAACCAAACCTCTCCTAAATACTACTGTATTGTACTGTCAGGCAAACCATCGATTTGCTCACTGATTTATGATTCAACGATTCGTTGATTTATGATTCAACACAATGAATCAGCCTAAGTGACGGCTGATCTAATATTTCATGTCGAAAACTTGCTTAGATAATTTATATATCGGTAAATGTTTGTGTTGTTTAATTGGACTTTTTGTTATTTAGACTTCAGTTATATTATGTTGTAATATACTTGTATATATGTATCGATGTATTTGTAAATACTTGATTGATAGATAGATGAACTCACAAAGTGCGAAAATTTTAACTAGAATAAAGTCAAGGCGTGCCGTACGGTTGGCTGGCTCAGCTTTGTGTCGTGGTAAATTCCAACAATACTGGTTATTTGTCCCAGAGACCTATTTGATGGTGGGCGTTTCGAAAAATAAATAAATGCCTTCAATAAAAATTGGGTGTATTTTGTTTTTTTTTTTAACAAGTTGTAATGTGCTTTTAATTGCATATATAAATAGGCATTTACGAGCAGTTAAATCGCCATTTTAAGATTATGATCACGGTATATCATTTTGATATAAGACATAATATAATATATTATATAAGCTTAATTCGAAAAAAAAACCAAAATTCAAATTTTCAGCTCATTCAGAGTGAAACTGCTTCAAATTTACTGACAGGTGAAGTTAAATAAAAGCCCACAAGAAAACAGGGACTGTAGCTCATTAATGAAATAACAAGCGTCCGCTGTTGGTCTAGTTATCTCGCAGAACTACGATGAATTTAGAAACGACGAAGAATTTACAGTGCCGAAAATGAATGATTATGTTCAATTTTTTTTCTATAGTTAAATAAATTATTATGTTTTAAAAAATACCTTTAGAGTTGTGCAAAAAATTGTGAAAAAACTTTTTACTTTATATTGTATAACTAGCTGCCCGTCTCGACTTTGGACGGCTAAAATAAAATATAATCGATTTTAGTACACGTTAAAAGCATGAAAATTAATCCAGCCGCATAGGAGCAGTTCAGCGACATAAGAGTGTATAAATTATAGAAGAATTTTATATAAAGATTAGCAATAGTTATTATGTATTTTACTGGTGGTAGGGCTTTGTGCAAGCTCGTCTGGGTAGGTACCACCCACTCATCAGATATTATACCACAAAACAGCAGCACTTGGTATTGTTGTGTTTCGGTTTAAAGGGTGAGTGAGCCAGAGTAATTAAAGGCACAAGGGACATAACATCTTAATTTCCAAGGTTGGTGGTGCATTGGCGATGTCTATGGGCGTTGGTGACTACTCACCATCATTTATCGTCCACCTACCTATATATAAAAAATACTAATACTATATAAAAAAAACTTGCACTTTTTTTAAAGAATATATATGTTTGTTTATACCGTATACTATAATTACTGTAACGTTTTATAGCTCCACAGATCGCTCCTAACCAATGGACATGCCACTTCTAGCGTAATCTTACATCAATGGCTCCAGCAGGCAGGTGTCGCCATAAATAGGCCTGACTAACTAGGCTTATCGTACTCCTTCATAATAAATAACGTCGGCACGGCCGTCTATCTGTCCTGTTCGACATATGCTTAATGGATAAATTTTTCCTTAATATATTTCCATAAGATTATAGTCATACAAATTTTGATTAACAATGATTAATGGCTAGCGCCCACCAGATATTAATTATATTACAGTTGAGCCTCGTAAGTCTTAGTTTGGTATATAATAATATGGTATATAATAATAGTGTAATTATATAGGTACACTTAATCAACACAATAAATACTATTTTTACTTAGATGATGTACAAGTTTTTCAATTTTGTAGAAATAATAGAATTTTGTAGGAGATATAATAAAATATCCTTTACAAATTTCAGACATAGATTACAGTATACAATAAACTATCTTCGTAATTACAGAATACATGGAGAAAATTTTAAGCCAAATTCAAAATCTTTAATCAATGTTATAAAAACTTTATATTTACGTTGATTATTACTCGTCCGAAATCCACTTCGAAATGAAACACTCGACACAAGAAAAAAAATATATAACCGGGATTTATCCTTTCAAACGTTATTCACAATACATTTGTTTTTGAAATGGCCTGGAGGCGATCGTTTAACTCTCAAGGCGAGTTTACATCTTTATCTAAATCAGCCTTTAAGGCAAATATAAATATGGAATTGTTTTAAATTGTTATATAATAAATATAAAGTACATTGAAGTACAGATAATCCTTGTCGGTATTAAGAAATCAAATTCAAGACAATAGTGCGCCGAAGTTTCGTAAGAGCTTTGGTACGCTTAGAACTACGTCAACTTGCGATCGTCTCAAGTTATTCTTGTTACAGATATAATAAATATAAAATATATTTGTTATTTTAATATACTTTAAAGTAGAAGTTTTGGCTCTGTGGTGTGTAAATGTGGCGCATTGAAAATGTTAGTGTTGGATTACATTTTATAGAACCAATGTCTATGGAAGACCACCTTTCATCAGGTGGCCTATTTGAAAGGTTTTCGAACTATTTTAAATAAAAAAGAACAAATATTATCAATTGAACAAATACCTAAATGAAGCTTAAATTATTATTTCTTATGAAAAAAGCGTAAAAAAAAATCGTTGATCTAAAATACATATTTTTTACTTTAAAGTAATTATAAATATCGGTAATCGATATAATTACTTAAAAGTTAATTAACGCACTTAGATTGCAAAACGTTTTATAAAGGCAAGGACAATATATTTGTATAAAATTAATATAAAGTTGCACGTCTGCGCTGTGACATTGAGGTTAATCTTCGGGTCACGCGCGGAGCGTTTAACTGTATCCGCGCATTTAGCTTAACCGAGATCGATAAAGGGTAATAAATTGTATAACACACTCTTTATCGCATCTTACTTTACTTGCTGTATTTATTATTTTAAGTTTAAGGTGGTTTGGTACTTTAGTAAGTTAGTCAGACACATGAGTTATCTTAGTATATCTTTTTTTGGAACATAATGGATATTACAGAAGCAGATATTTTAATCTGGGGAGCTTAAAAAATATATTTTATTCAAGTAAGTTATCATTAAGTAAGTCAGTTATAAGAATTAAATGTAAAGCTACTAGTGATTCGAAATGTACCCTACGGAACAAAACCGATAAGCTCATTAGTAACTTGCAGCAAATAAAACTACATAAATAAAATTAAATGTCCATATCATGTATACAAATTAAGAACTAACGCCACGCTTTTTAATCAAACAGGTAATAATAATATCCATAGATTTATTGCGTCAGACATAGTACATATATGATGAAATATTTAAAAAAAAATCGTGAGTACGTCTCGTAGATTCATTTGGCGCAGATCGCTAAATCGAAATAGCCTAATACATATGAATCTTAATCGAAGCTTTTGTATTCAAACTCGAGCGTACTGACGTAACTGGTGCTCATTAGCTTCACTGTAGATCTGCGACCGTGAACGCTGCTATGGCACTCTTATTCAGTCAGTTAATTATTTATCAGCACTGGATCACCAACCCGCATTGGAGCAGCGTGGTGGAATAAGCTCCAAACCTTCTCCTCAAAAAGGGAGAGGAGGCCTTAGCCCAGCAGTGGGACATTTACAGGCTGTTACTGTTACTGGCTTTAATTAACTATACAACCTGCAAAAGCGTGGGCCTAGTTAAAGGATATACTTATTCATTTATTTTATTTACACGGCGATGGCACACTTACACGAAATAGGTAATATAAATAAATTAAAAATTACAGGTATCACAAAAGGAAAGAGATAATACAGATAAAACAACATAAATAAACATTATATTAAATGTATATAATATATAAAATTAATTATTCACTAGGGTTATGTGACTATGTCAATATGATCATTATATTGTATATCCACATTCATATATATGTGAGGTGTAGTTTATAACAGGCTATAACTCTTTTAAAAAGCAATTAGTTCACACTAAGATTTAATTAAAACCAATATATAGGTTTGAGATATAAAATTGAATTTTACCGCTTTTGTATGTATTGATAAATATTAAATATAAAGTTGGAAGGAAGGGAAGAGAACGAACTACGTTGCTGCCGGATACATGTCTTAGAATAACTTCCGATTTATGTGTGTTCTCGTGTGGTGATGAAGTGTGAACATATATTATTGTTATTAAAGTATAATTATGTATAATAGTAAACAAACTTGATAGCGTATTGGCTAGCCTGCTCGGCTGCATTTAATGAGGTCCCCACTTCGACGGGCCCATAAAAATTTAATTTGTAATAGAACGGAGCTAGGAAAAGACACGCGCACGATGATAATACTACGAGTATTATCATACCTACCTAAGCAGCTGGTTAGTCTTTGAGAATGACCGTTGTAGACGAAATTGATCAAAGGGACACAATATTAGTTTGCTTCTTTGTTTGTTGTTTATTCAACTTGACATATGTACATGAACGCAGACAAAGTCTTTAATAAAAATATAATTCTATCTTAAGCCGAGATGGCCCAGTGGTAAGAAATCGTGAATCTTAACCGATGATCGTGGGTTCAAACCCGGGCAAGCACCACTGAATTTTCTTAATTTGTTATTATAATTCATCTCGTGCTTTACGGTAAAGGAAAACATCGTGAGGAAACCTGCATGCGTGGAATTTCAGTGAAATTCTGCTACATGTGTATTCCACCAAGCCGCATTGGAGCAGCTTGGTGGAATAAGCTCCAAACATTCTCCAAGGTAGAGGAGGCCTAAGCCCAGCATTCAAAGGCTGTTCTAGTACTGTTACATGATTCGTAAATATTGTAACAGCAATGGAAATAACAAACACTATAATGTTCGTTCGTTTCAAAACAAAATACCAATTATAATTTATGAGAAACGCATTAACATTGATCTAAATACAGCGTTCGTCACACAAAGGGCACACTTCTGTGCCACATTTAAATATAATAGCTTACTTATCTATATATCTATAAATAAAATCGTTAAAGTGTCTGTTTATGCAAATTTTCTAAAGATTAATGATGGTTGAATGTCATTATTAGACTGCGATACCTTGTTGCATTATGTCTTAAAACAATATTAATAGTAAAATTGGTTCCTCGTTGGTCTAGTGGCGAGTTTATAAAGCTACAGGTTCCAAGGCTTTGGGTTCAAACTCCGAGTACCGTAAAAGCCTGTGAATGTCCCACTGCTAGGCTAAAGGCCTCCTCTCCTCTTTTTGAAGAGAAGGTTTGGAGCTTATTCCACCACGCTGCTCCAATGCGGGTTGGTGGAAACTGCGAGTGAGATTAGTAAAATGTTATTAAGTTTTTATTAAGATTTTTTTAATAGCAGCCCTGAGGTAAAATGGTTTAATATCCAACAAGTAAAGCCTTTGTTCCTGCGCCCAAGCTATATCGTGTCGGATTTGGATTGTAGAGTGAGCATTTTATAAGATTTCTTGCCCAATTGTCCAGTATGCGTTGAGTATAGTCACCGTGATCGAAGTCGTCACCATCAACAGTTTATACTCATTGCGATTTATTCAGTTGACACGAGAACTCGTATTTACTTTACTTTACTTTTTTTTAATAATATAATAATAATCATTTATTTGCATGAAACACAGTTTTACAGATGTTATGACTTCTTTGTAAGTCTCTAATACATTTCGCCCACGATAGGCACGCAAATATATTTGTTAACAAGTAATTGTTTGTTAATAAAATAAAGTTTTTGTAAACGCTAATATTTCTAACTTAAAAAAAAAAAATTATCCAAAATTATCCATTTACTAATATAATATTATATTCTACACAAAGAGAAAAATCTCTGACCATATTTTTTTTTTAATATTTTTATTTTAACTGATAATAAAGTAATTACAAATAACACGTAATAACATAAAAAGTTCACACTATTATAAAATATATAATATTAAATATGAAACGTCAAATAATAGTAGTCAGTTAGACCAAAATGCTGTTAACGAACGAGCTTAAGTTTAAACGAAGAAATCTAATTCGGTTAGGAAGCTATGGAACCGAGTGATTTAGTGGATAGATAAGTTGCCCATAATACCTCAGAAGCCATCATCGGAGTGCCTCTAATATGGCTCACCGTTATACGAAAACTTTGTAAAATAAGGACATGTTCGAGAACATTATGAGTACCAGCATTATGTTACCAACATTGTCAAAGTAAAAAGTAGCAAACTAAAATCACACATAAAAAAAACGGTTAGACAGTCAGATATTATTTAAAAAAACTCAGCCTGGTGGACTTACAAAGTTCAATTCGGGTCTATGGGATTTCTATCGTTTGTGGAAGTTCTGTACGTAAATTGACGCGAAATACAAAATAATTCATCTATTGATGTAACTTGTGTACGCTCCGCTGATGCCCCATCCGGCTTATATAAAAAAAAACTATTAATTCTAATCTATAATGATTACGATACATTCCTTATTCAATTCCAATTCAACTTTGACTACTCTATATTTATTCGGATCGAAACCGAACCGATATGATGTTAACATATACCGTTATATTTAAGCCAAACTTAATTGTACTTACTTCGGCCTTAGCCCAGCAGTGGGAGATTTACAGGCTGATAATTAATTGTTAACTTTTATGCCAAAAGTCGATAATAATTAAATTAAAGCGTAAGAAAAACGGATAAACGGCAACGATTACGCTTCGATTCGATTGCGCTAAAGTGACATTTTGTTAGTAGAATCGGTCGCTGGCTTAATTACAGTTGACATCAAAACTATATTAATGATTTAGATGCTTAAACTTTTTACTTTAATTTAATATTGCAAAATATTTTTTAAGTAAACCGCAATTATGATATATATTACACAAATAAGGTTAATTAATATCATCAAATGATTTTGCAATAAAGCTGTATAAAAACGTAATTAATGATTTAATAAAAACCAGTTGAAACGAAGTTCAGGTGATTGGTTCAGTATTCAAGAAAAATTAACAAATATATTCGCTTTGGCTTTATATAATATACTAAACTAAATGATACAGGAAAGTTAAGTATGGCCCATGCGTAAGGTTTCAATCTACCTGGTACCACCCATTCATCAGATATTCTGCCGTTAAGGAGCAATACTTAGTATTGTTGTATTCCGGTTTGCAGGGCGTCAGCCAGTGTAAATACAGACATATAACATCTCAGTTCCCAAGATTGCTAGTGCATTGGCGATGTAAGGAATGGTTATTATTTCTTCGCAAATGTCTTTGGCTGGTGGTGACCACTTACCATCCGGTGTCCCATTCGCTTGTCCACTGTCTATAATAAAAAAAGAGATTTAGTATTCATTATATTACTTTGTTAGGCTTTTGGTTGGGGTTTGAGCCATTATAACTACGGCACATTACATCTTAGTTCCCAAGATTAGTGGATTAACGATGTAAGAAATGGTTAATATTTATAGGACCAGTGTCGATGAGCCTTGATGGCATAATTGCCCTTACCTTTAATAAAACGCATTCATATCCAAATAAGGTTTTATATTATTTAAACGGTACCATAAAAATCCTAATTGAGGTCACCCCACACATATGAAACATTTGAATCAGATCGTTATCTAGAATCATGACACCCTACAGACACCGCTTACCGGACATACGACATATGTTAGCTACATCCGGTAAAGTCGATCTTACACTGTGATACCTTGATCGCCAGTTGACGACGTGATAAAAAGAGAGTAATGTATTTAAAGTCTTGATTTCTTTTAATATATTACGCTTAGACATTAAACACAACCCGTTCTTTATTATGCGGTTGATATTATTTTTAATTAAGCATATTTATTAAAATATTATCTCATTTACGAAAGATTTAAATAGTCGCTAACTGTCGTAGTTGACTTTTATTATATTTGATATACCTATTTATTATTTAATAGTATAAATTAACATAATTTAATCACTTAATTGGTCAACCTATAATTTAATTAAATTGACTGCACATTTTTTTTTAATTTATTTTAGAAAGGCTGATAAGCAAATGTTTTATAATAGTGTGTGATAGTTAGGGGTCAGTCAATGCTTAAACTGTTGATGTACTCATCATGTTTCCCGACGTTGAATTCTCAGTACTCACCCTCCAACCAAGTGACACTATCAAGGCCAGTATGGACGACAGGGTTTTAAAATAAAATAGTATTTTTATAGGGCATTTTTTTCAACTGGCCATATCTTACTACATGTCATTGACCTTCTGGCCGCAATTAAGTACCCGTCAAAAGGCACACTCACCTTTCCAACCAGGACATAACAATAATAATAATAATATCCTGGGACATTTTTAACACACGGCCATCTGATCCCAAATTAAGCTTGTACAGAGCTGTACTATGTACTGCGGAAACCGGACAACTGATATACTACATATACTATTTTTCTTTTGTAAATACATACTTAAATGGATAATTACACCCAGAGTCAGGACAAACAGACATGTTCATGCACACAAATATCAGTCCCGGGTGGGAATCGAACCCACAACCTTCGGCGTGAAAGGCAAGCATCCACCAACCACGCCAACCGGCTCGTCAAACAATATCAAGTACTCTCCACCCACAACCTGCTGTTTGACCAAATTCTATGAAACATTATGTCATGGCTTATAACTTGCCTTTGGACATAATGTTAGAATTATTTAAAATCAAACATAGTTATAAAAGCGATAACAACTTATAAAATTGAATAACAAATTTACAAAACAGTTTAAATGTCCAGCTTTATTGACTATGTAATAAATAAAATATGATATAAAAATGATACATACGGCATTTGTGATCCGAAGATAAATTAATAAAAAAAAACTTAATGTCACACCTTGTTAGACTCGTGTACTAAGTTTGCGATTGTAATTTTGCAAATATAAAGATAAGAAATCATGACAAATTAAATTTAAGGAAAAAGGTACAACAATTAAAATAAACTATAATAGATATTCTATTGTAAATTAAAAATCAATTTAATATAAGTTATGAGATTTTCTGGCTCTTACAAAGTATCAGGGAATTTAAAAAACGTTAAAACATTCAATCACAAAAAAACTGGTAGTCATACTTTGTGCAAGCTAGTCTGGGTAATTGAAAGCAACTAGTTATTCAATCTACCGTCACTTCTGTTTCTCTCACTCTCTGTTTACAATTCTGTATAAACAAATTCGAAGCTCACAGCAGAAAAAGGTCATGAAATGTCAGAAAGTGTTATGCGAAATTGACCGTAATAATTATAACATTTCAAGAATTCACACATAAAAATAGTATAACACCATGAGTAGGTTGTCAACATTTCACGGGTGAGTCATAACACTGAACAAGAATATGAAATACTTTATTTTACACCAAATAATAATAGAAAATACATTTAGTGACCTTTACTTATGGATACATTACAATAAGAATCCCACATAACCCGGTTCCACCCCCATAGGACCCTTCTGAAGGACCTTAGAGACCTTTCTGAAGGTTTCCACTGCGAGAAAAAAAAATGGATACATTACAATTATTCAATGGCTACAACCGCCTGAACTAGGTTGATCCTGTGTCTCAGACGCTAGTTTCCTATGACGTTATGCAATTCAAAAAGTTAATAGCATAGGATCTTATTTCTATGGTTAACACCGCCAATTCTTCTATTTTTAAAAACACGTTGTCTAATCCACGCGACTGTATGTCTCATATCTTGCTTCATTTCCATACACTGATTACACTAATAACAGTGTTAGAGATTGCGAATGGCTGTACGTTTAACATGTAAGCCTTAATAAAGTATATGTTTAAGATATATAATTACTTTACAACGTTGACGTCACTTTTAATTTAAAACAACTGCGTGTCTAGCTCGAGGCGCTTGATTACTGTCAATATGTGACCTAGATTTTAAACGAGACTTGATAATCTAGATGTCGGTAAGTCGACTTTCAGATTTCAGAAGCTTTAAGGGTTTGTTAGTTAAGTAAGTAAATATATTATTCGTCGTTTAACTTTTCCTTTTTTACAATTTTTTTTACGAAATTATTTAATTATTGTGCGTTTATAGCATAGTAAAATTAACTAGCGATGCATAAGTCGCTGGTTCGATCCTGATTCTTGGGCTATTCTCCTTCCCACTCCTAACATAAGCCAGGTAAATGGCATATTAGTAATTCCTTAAAAACGGGCATTGATGGTATTATTTAAAAAAGTGGCTTTCAAACGTATTTATTTTGAATTTGTCTTTTGTAATACTTTGTATATTATTAT
Organism: Nymphalis io; assembly: GCF_905147045.1. Classification (NCBI taxonomy): domain Eukaryota; kingdom Metazoa; phylum Arthropoda; class Insecta; order Lepidoptera; family Nymphalidae; genus Nymphalis; species Nymphalis io. Next base: position 9,873,037 of record NC_065910.1, on the reverse strand, counting down.
ACCTAGGAAGGAAAAAATATATCATAAAATTCAAAAGAGAAATATAAAAGGAACGTTTAAAGAAGATTTCTTGCAGCACATGAAAAATATATTAGATAGATAAAAAAGAGATACAAAACTTAAATTACAATAATTGACAAAAAAAATCAAATAATCCTTGTATTTGATTATGATAATTGATATATATATATTTTACACCAAAAAATGTAAAAACAATTATAAATACAACCATAGCTGAAAATATAATTATAGCTGAGAAAGCGTATAGATAACTAGTCTAATATAAACAATTGTATAGCTTTAAAATGTTAGTGAATTTCAAAACTCACGTATTTAATATAAAGTGCGATAAAGTAAATAAAAACAAACCATTATAACTTGTAACATGTAAGACCGATGTGATCTGATCGTGACAAGATGTTGCAAACACCTCAGGACATCACGACTTGATTTTGTTTTATATTAGAAGTAACTATACTGTTCTAGAGTAGTACAGTGGTTCTGACCATTTCAATCACTTGGTGGTAGGTCTTTGCGCAAGCCCGTCTGGGTCACCCACTCATTACATGTTCTAACGCCAAGCAACAATTCTTAGTGGATGTTTGTTCCTGTTTGATGAGTGAGTAAGCCAGTGTATCTACAGGCACATAAGCTTCAGCATCAGACGATACTTAACCGCATAAAAGGTTCTCTTGAGTATCTACATGGTAGCAATGACATTATAAACAGTCTGACTTTTATTTAAAAAAAAGTTCTCGAATAAAGGAGTATTATTAGCATTCCACTAAGCGACACGTTGAAATAAAATCGATATCTCCTTATCGACATAGCAACACTAATTAGACACGATCTGTCAAGTGAACTGTCAAAGCGATGTCATGCGACACGTGTCATAGTGATATTTTAATGCTCGATGACATTTGAGTGCGATGACAGCCGCCCACGTGTGGGCCACATTCCTGTGGTTGTTTCATAAATTACAGACACAATAAACAGCATAGAACTTGTGCGGGAAATTAGTTACATAATATTTAAAGTTTTTCAAATAAGTCCATAGTTATACATTTATATTTATGCTTTGATCTATATTTTTTAGTTAAATTAAATTATTTATTAAAAAAACATAACATAACAACTTAAAAAACAACTCAATTCTCATATTTTGTAAGCATATTGTGCATTATCAGATTATTTATGTATGATACGAGTTAGTTTTAGGTGGTAATAATAAATACCGACAAATATCAATATTCCGTGTTGCTGTGTTCCAAGTTGAGCCAGCCAATTTATGCACAATGGATAACTTCAGAGCCAATGGTTAGCAAAGCATTGGCGGTGTTAGAAGTGGATTAAATTTAAATGTTTTACAGTCCCAATGCCTATATGAGCGAGGGCGGCTACTTACCATCGGGTAACCTATTTGATCGATTGCCTCATATACATTATTAGAATACTTAGCACACAGAATGCAGCTGAAAGATAAATCTGTATGTAGATTTAAGAGTAGATGATACGTTGTGGTTTGTTCATTATTATACATTGTTTAATAAAGTCGCTCAGACAGCGACAACGCCCCTCGCCCCCCTCCCGACGGAGAGGGGTGAACGATCATCGAGGACTGACGGCCGAAGCCGTCGTCCGTCTCACGCTCAGGACGCTGCGCCACGTCATCTCATCGCGACTGGTACGATCACACGCAGTGTGTTGATCTCGTGAAGAGCTTACTATAGAAATGATCCTATCAAGTAAGGTCATAACGAACATAAATTTTGAATGATCCTCATTCGACGAGTAAAAATCTGGTCAGCGCGATTCAGAAATATTGTAACATTGCACAGTGACATCTAGCGATACAACATCAAACTAAGCAAGTGCTTAGTACATCCACTGCCTACTCAAAATAATAAAATTGAAACGACATTTTAATTGTTTTTATTAGCATTAATAAACTGTTATGTGCATAAATTACCTTTATTTCAATCGATTTTATTAACGAAATTAACAATAATGTTACGAATAACAACTCTTTGACGAAATAATTTATTATAAAGAAACATATAACAGTAGTTAAATGGTAATTACTTACTTTATTTGTATTTTCTATGAATCAATAATTCCTATTTCACATGTAATCCGGGAATCTTAATTTCAAATCTTTTAGTAAAATTTCTAATCGGCGATTTGTACCCACCTACACAATTATTTCATTTTTATCAATATAACCTCATTCCTTAGCAGTGAAATGATAAAACTGAACAGCACTGAATAGTTTAAGCAAAATAAGTAAAATTCACAATGAACCTAAACAGTAGTTTTTATAGTACAGGTAGGTGGACGAGCAAATGACCAACCTGATGGTAAGTGATCCCCAACGCCAAGGGACATTAGAATTGTCAGAAATGTTAACCATCGCTTACATCACCAATGCGCCACCGACCTTGGGAACTAAGATGTTATGTCCCTTGTGCCTGTAATTACACTGGCTCACTCACACTTCAAACCGGAACACAACAATACCAATTACTGCTGTTTTGTGGTAGAATATCTGATGAGAGGGTGGTACCTACCCAGACAAGCTTGCACAGACCTACCACTAACATCGAACTTTACTTGAGTTCGTTTGATCTTAGATTATGAAATGTACTTGGACCAGAAGATTAAACGAACATGTAGGAAAACGTATAAAAGATGTATTGTTACTGGGTAGCATTATGCTGGGTGCGTACGGGAGAAGGGTGCCCCCGTACAATAGGCATGATGACAGTATTAAAGAATTAAAAAATAAATGCTTTTAGAGAAGAAACTATTTTACACAACATACACATTGATATTAATAAGATATTTAATAAAATAAAAGTATAAAATTCTGCAATCGGCCATTTTATTTGAAACACCAATCAGAGCGAATGACGTCACGCCTTTGTATCTATAACCGTTTCTCTTGAACAGTTGTTGTGTTTACGCGTTACAAAATGAAATTTGCATCATTTAATTGAGTCGTTGATTATTCCCGTTTTTGTGAAGAAAATAAATCATCCAAGATCTATTAATGACGGAACAAGGTTTTGTTAAGGCAAATTCCTCTAATTTGCCCAGAGTTTCTTTCATCAAATAAAGACTTTTGCTCATCTGAATTTCGAAATTTGAAAACTTCCTTGTCAGTACATTTTTTTTATCTTTAGTGTTATCATAGGTTTTTTTTCTGTTAGCTATATAGTATTAGTCTGTTAGCTATATACTCGCACATGAAGAACCCTAATATTTTTACCAGTAAGAACTTTTAAGACAATATTTCATTTAGCTCCACTAGTACTGAATTTGTGAATTTACATATTTACGAATACTTCTATAAATCTAAATCTCATCATTACTCATCAATCTAATCATTACTATATAATAAATCTTTAAGAATCTCTGCCTTAATTTGCAATTTCTTCAAAATGTTTTGTAACCATACTTTCATTTAATTGCTTTTCACATTCTTCAAGAACCATCATCTTTCGTTGTTTACATATATATGGTCGTTCTGCTTCTGTAGATTGTTCTTCGATCTGGTTGGCATTCGAATGTGTTTTTACACAGAGGGACCGCACACCACTTGTAAACCTTAATTCATTTTTAACCTTAAGAAATACGCAATACTTTCTGCCTTTCTTCGTTGAGTATAGACATAATACAACATTTACTGCCGTTTATTGTCGTCGTCACGTACAGGCGCCATTACACCTGCGGGTGTTTTCGAGCGAAATTCAAAATAGGTAAATGGAATTTTCATTTATATATATTATTTCATTATTTGCGTAAACAGTTAGTTTATTACTGAAATACAATTATTTTCAGTAATAGTAGACGTGTACCTACATTATAGAAGGTTATTTCAAAATAACTCATCATGCCTATACTGATTGTATTTTAATATCTGGCTTATCGCAATACAATAATGTCTCAACAGAAAACAACTAGTAACTAGTAACAGCCTGTTAATGTCCCACTGCTAGGCTAAGGCCTCCTCTCCCTTTTGAGGAGAAGGTTTGGAGCTTATTCCACCACGCTGCTCCAATGCGGGTTGGTAGAATACACATGTGACATAATTTCCTTCACCGTCAAGCACGAGATGAATTATAATCACAAATACACAAAAAAAACTAAGTTTATTTATTTACTACTAATCAGGCGAGCTTATAATAATACTTTTTTTTTCAATGATTGTTATAATCAAATTAAGGCATTAGCGGTTGTTTAAATCTTAATCATACTTGCCGTATACCTCAAACGATATGAATAGTTATAAAATATTACACTTTAAAAGAACCATAGGTTATTGTTATAGCCTAAATGAATATATTTCATTTTTTTCATTCAATTAATGGTTTACTAAATAGCATCGTATTTATTTCTTAGAAACATAAAGCTTGTAATGATAACTTTGATTAAGTTTATGGAGGATAAATTACGTAAATTCGGTTTTATCTATACTTTTTGAACAAGCAAAGTACAATATATTTTTATTACTGCTGATAGTTTTTAGCAAGGAGCTGTGGTAATTAATATGGATTTAGAGTGGTGTAAGTAATATTTTTTGCGAATAATACTAGTTTACGTCCATTGTCTGATCGAGCAAAAAGACAAACGCCGGATGCCATACTTTTCGCCTACATGTGGAAAATTCTATGCAGTACAGAGTGGAACAACTTCATATACTCTTAATGTATTCAAAAGAGTAAATGAATTTTAAGTAAAAATAGAATCGCTTCAAGCTCTTACATGGCCTGTGAATGAATTACATGATTAAATATGAAAATAAACAGAAAAGAAATGCTTGCAAAAAGCCGTGTGGCACGGCTACCAATACAAAAAAAAAACATTAAAATTATCGATACATGTTGCTTGTAGCCACCGATAGATGGCCCTAGTGTAAGCAACAATTAAACCACACAAAACTGCCGCTAGATGTCACTGTCCAATGTTACTATATATCTGAATCGCGCTGTCCAGATTTTTACTCATCGAATGAGCATCGTTCAAAATTTATATTACGTTAAGACTTTACTTCATAGGATCATTTCTGTAGTAAGCTCTTCACGAGATCAACACACTACGTGTTGATCGTACGCGATGAGGAGCAAGGCGTGTCGTCTTGAGCGTGAGGCGGACGACGGCTTCGGCCGTCGATCTTCGATGATCGTTCACTCCTCTCCTTCGGGAGGGGGGCGAGGGGCGTTGTCGCTGACTAAGCGGCTTTAATTAAACAATATATAATTATGAACAAACCACAACGTATCTACTCTTAAATCTACATGCAGATTTATCTTTCAGCTGCACTCTGTGTGCTAATTATTTTAATAATGTATATGAGGCAATAGAACAAATAGGTTACCCGATGGTAAGTAGCAGATACCCTTGCTCAGATATAAATGCAAAATTATCTTCTTAGTAAGTAAATTACCTACATCATTAAATGATTTAATCAGCAGTCTAAAAGAAATAAAGTTTTTAGTTTGTATAATTAGTGTTTTATACAATCAATACGCACATTTTTGTAGAAAAATTAATAATACATCATTTAATTATGCGACATAACTCACTTCAAACTACATAATATCAATTTATTATATGTTAATTTTTTTTTTTTTTTTATAGAATAGGAAGGTGGACGAGCATATGGGCCACCTGATGGTAAGTGGTCACCAAACGCCCTTAGACATTGGCATTGTAAGAAATGTCAACCATCGCTTATAGACAATGCGCCACCAACCTTGGGAACTAAGATTTTATGTCCCTTGTGCCTGTAATTACACTGGCTCACTTACCCTTCAAACCGGAACACAACAATATCAAGTATTGCTGTTTTGCGGTAGAATATCTGATGAGTGGGTGGTACCTACCCAGACGAGCTTGCACAAAGCCCTACCAACACTAATTTTTATAGTATATATAATAGTTTATATAACTAAAAAGTCGAGATGGCCCAGTGGTAAGAACGCGTGAATCTTAACCGATGAACGTGGGTTCAAACCCGGGCAAGCACCTCTGAATTTTCATGTGCTTAATTTCTGTTTATAATTCATCTCGTGCTTTTCGGTGAAGGAAAACATCGTGAGGAAATCTGCATGTGTCTAATTTCATCGAAATTCTGCCACATGTGTATTCCACCAACCCGCATTGGAGCAGCGTGGTGGAATAAGCTCCAAACCTTCTCCTCAAATAGGGAGAGGAGGCCTTAGCCCAGCAGTGGGACATTTACAGGCTGTTACTATATAACTATAATATATGTCCGCCTATAGCATATATATATATAGCATATGGGCCTTAAGAATTATTATTAACCATTTCTTACAACACTAATGTATTACCGACTTTGGAAACTAAGAAATTATTTTCCATGAGCCGTTTTTTCGTTACACTAGCTCACTCACCCTTCCAATCGGCACACAACAATACTAAGTATTGTGTTTGGCGGTAGAATATGGTTTAAAGCCCAACCACCAAGTAAGTATATGTCATATGAATTTCTGTTACACATGTGTTACAGAATTTCATCAAGTCGCAATAGAGCAGAGTGGTACCTCCAAATATTTACCTTAAGAGGACGTCTTCGCCCCCGCAGTGGTAGATTTACTGGCCGTTACTTTGTTTTATCTTATGAACCATCTATGATGAAATATGTTACAATTTATAGCCGAAAATAAAAAAATATTGTACTCAAAACATTACAATTACAGTACAATTTACAGTTAAAATCGTCTCATTTTTTGTAATTGAAATTTATACACTCACTCACTTACTTGCTCACTCACTCAATATGCCGTAGTTTAATGTGACTATAATATAAACATACGATAATAAAAAAATGAAGGTAGTTTAATTTATTCAAAGATAAAACGAGTCTATATATTTATCATCATAAGTTATAAGTGTTTTAATAAAACCGGAGTGCTAAGTTTATTATTATCAACTTAAACTTAAAAAAAGGATGTAAGAAATAGTTTCGTTCGTCAAAACAGTTGACACGGTCTGGAGCCGATCGATTTCCAAGGTATCTATCGTTATTTATGAAGTCGTTAGTTTTATAATAACCTACAGTACACAAACGCTCATTCATGTTTTTTTTTAACTTTACTATTGTTTTTTTTTAACATTTTCTGGAATCCTGCTGTTAAAGCGTATACATTGTCCCACAAAAGAATCATGAACCGCACAGGGATACGAGCAAAAAGTTAATTTGTACGTCGCCATTACTAGAAAATTAATGTGTTTTTATAAACACACGTTACATTATCGAATATATATTGAGAAGAGACAGTTAGTACTTCAATTTCCTTAAATTTACTTATTAATAGAAACTTTAGAGTCAAAGTTATAAATTGCGCGATTTGCTGTAAAATATCATACTATGTAAGTAGCTATAGTACGCGAGGCTCTGTATAATCAGATAACATTCTAATTGCGCGTTCAAGCAAACTATACAACTTCGTATAATATAAAAGAAAAATAAAATGATATCATCATCATCATATAGGCCTCTGCATCTTTGACAGATGATTTAAGCGGCATCGCGAAGGCCCTTGCGTTTATGACTGAAGAGACCAATGCGAGAGAGGATCCTTCGGCCGCACTCCCGACAAGTGTATGCGCTCCCAGATGGGCGGGGGTTTGAAGCCCGCTCATGACGCCTAGTGCGTTTTTCTTTTAGTAATTTAAACCGGCATCGTCATGCTTTGATTGACCTTCGTGAATAAGGCGTCGCCACTTGGCACGGTCCTCTGCCAGTTCCTCCCATCGATTGCTAGGGATGTTAAACGTAACCATATCACGCTTAGCGCAATCTTTGTAACGGAGCAAAGGCCGCCCAACAGACCTTTTTGCATCCGCAACCTCTCCCAGTAGTATTTGATTTGGAAGACGAGTCTGCTCCATTCGATGCACGTGTCCCAGCCACCGTAACCGTTTTTTTTTTTGAGAATGGCCGTGATGCTAGGCAGCTGTGCCTTATTTATTATATAATTATGTGATATTTGTGATTAAAAAAGCTTTAATTTTAGCAACTACAATATTAGAATCAACGTCAAAATAATTATTCAATGTAGAAGCATTACACGGATATATTAATTGTTCAAACTGAATGAAACTCTGCAAGATTGATTCAAGATGATCTACCTTACAGATTATTTATTTAACTCAAGATATCAAAAAGTAATACTCATAATAAATGTAAGGAAATCCACTAACAATATTGACAAAAAAAATTGACATTTTATTTTGTTATTTATTTGCTTTATTTATTCCATCTACTTAAGATGCAGTAAATAAAGCTTTATTATTACTACTAAGAGGAAAAATTTAGCTCATTTAGTGAAGTGAAGAATAATGAATTATGTGTTTAATTTCAGGATCTTTTGGAGAGAATATTCCGATTATTCGACGTGGAAAGACAAGACCACCTCGTGCAAGAGGACTGGATCGAGTTCTTGAAGGAAAGATTAATGTAACGTATAATTATATTATATAGATACATATGCATTATTCAAAAGGTATATAAAAGTAAAAAGTGATTAAATAAACATATTTATTCATATTATAGTATCTCCTCAGCGCCTTCGCAAACGGCGACAACCATAGTATAGTGAACATCACTACACATTATAAAACTAAGTCTCTTCGATGCGTCTTCTGTACGTCTATATGTCTGTCTGAACGCGATAAACTCAAAAACTACCAAACGCACATCACGATATTCAACTAAGAGTTTCGTTTTGTAATTTTTAATTAGATTTATTATAATATATCCCTTACATTGAAATACATAATTCAACGCTTTTATTAACCTTCTGGTACCCCCTCCCCAAATATATTGTAAAACCCCCCAAATATATTATATGTATATGTTTCCTATTACAGAGAAGAAAAACAACTCGACTTCGTAGAGCAAGTGGAGAGTGTAGCGTACGTGCTCTGCGGAGACGGCGTGATAACACTTGATACCTTTCAGCTGATATTGAAAAACAAAGTGGTATTTTACCGATTTCTAATGTTTAGTTGTCTAAATGTTATATTACTAGCAAATGTCCCCCAGCCCTTTTTTATATTTTGTTTTTCAAACAGATTTGCAGACTGGTAAATGCGCTACCAGATGGTAAATGGTCACCACCGTTCATAGACATTGGCACTGTCCATTCCATTACAACGTTAATGTGCAACCATTCTTAAAACTAAGATGTTATATTACCTTGTACCTATAGTTACACAGTCTCACTCAGCCTTCTAACCGGAAGTATTCATATCAAATTATTTTTATTCAATTCGACTTTTACAAGTACTTTGAATTGTCAATCGCTACCACCGAAAACAACAATACTAAGTATTGCGGTTTGGCGTTCGAATATCTGATGAGTAGCTGGTGCCTACTCCAACGGGATTTCGCAAAGCCCTACCACCAAGTAAATGCGTGTATATGCGGAGAGGGCAGTGGTGAGCACTATCAGTTGGCTCATTTACCGGACCACTTACCTATATTGATAAATATACAATCCAATCAATTCAATTTCATTGCGTTATATAAAAGTTTGTTTTTAACTTTATGTCCTACTCACAGGTGACAAACAAACTGCTAAGAGTTATAGACACTGATGGTGACGGATACATCACAGCGGAAGAAATTATGGAGTTCATCTCCGCGGTCTCTAGCAGCAGGTATTATACATTATATAAAAATATCGTTTCAAATAATTAAGTATTACTCTAAACAAAAATGGTAAAACAATTCCATTAAGTTTCTATTCAGTTTCGAGTTATTTAATTACAAAATCCTTTTTTTTACAATTAATAAGCACGGGTAATGTTATCTTTTACAAAATTACCATCGAAAGACCTTTTTGCTTCTAATCGTCCTGTTATTAATATAAAGAAAATCTATGTATTGGAGTTTAGACGCTAAATTGATTTCATAAGCAATTTTTGTCGAGATTAAAATGTCCAATTTACTATTTCATCGCACAGAATTTTTAACACCCGCAGTTCTTTATATTCTATATATTATTTGCTTATAAGCCCACGGGTAGGCATCGACAAGGCCAGCGTGGACCGCTTGGAGCAACTATTCAAACAAACGGTCGGCGATCAGAAGGAGATCACGAGGGAACAGTTCCAGAAGATTGTTGTTTCGAAAAATGTGAGTTGTAAAAAAACTATCACACAATACTTGAGTAAAGAGAAAAAAATTATTATATAACAATCAAAGTATAAGCACACACATTATGTATATAACGGATTAGGTTCTCTAACCGAATCTTTAGACACGGTGTTGTCAGCATAGCTAACCTCACCCTCTTTATCCATTATAAATTTAATAAAATGAGAAGTTAATAAAAATGTAAATCTAAGAAAATGAGAATTTAGTAAAATAATTAATGAAAACCACGGACAATGTATAACAATTTTTAATGTACAAAACACTTTCCTTATTCTTAATAAAATCGGAGTTGTAATTACACAGTGAATCCACACCTTGCCTCGACGATGGTTGCCCAGAAAGCTAAGTCCTCGAATTCCCGTTGACCCCTCTAGCAACCATCGCCTGCGGCGCTCAGCGACGGCTATCCTCTCAAGAGGGCCGTCACTCAGTTAATACACTCACTTTTAAAATAATGAAATTAAAGTTAAGAATGTTATTGCAAATTAATTTATTAAATTATGAAACCATTTTTAAGAATTATTTAAACACTGCTTAGAATTTTAGAATGTAAAACTAATAATAAAAACATTTTAAAACTGCAAACAAATTTTGCCGGCTGAGAGTAAATTTGAAACCTATTGCTTTTGATGTTACAGAAATTAATTAAAAAAAATAACCATTGTTACTTATAAATTGTAAGTTTAATTGTAGTAATCATTTTGTTAATTTAGAACGTAAAATAATAAGCAAAACATCTTAAAAACAACTAACGGTGTTAACGGAACTTGCCGTTTTATGATAACTCAAATAATGCAACTTATTTGCTTAAATGTAATCAAATTAACTAAACAATGATGTGTTGTTTTTTATAAATCCAGATAATAGTTTTACAATTGAATTTTTAATTTAATGTTTAACTTTTTAACAAATAAGGAGTAATTGTTCGTCTCTTAAAAGAGTACTCAACCATTACATCTTCTTTTTAATATTAGCTAGTCAAATCATACCTACATTTTAATCATAACATTACTTAATAAAAGAAACTTGTAAATTAATTTAGTAATTATCAACATAATTAAGATTTAGGAAAGAGTTTTATGATTTTACGTCGACATATATATTAACGTGTAACACCAGCCGGTGTAACTACAGGCACAAGGGACATACCTTTTTAGTTCCCAAGGTTGTTGGCGCAGTGGTTAATATTTATTACAGCATCATCTATGGGCATTGAGTCCACTAAACATCAGGTGGCCCATTTGTCAATCCGCTTACATAGGTAATATTATAAAATTTATATTTTTTTACACTTAATAAGCAAGCGTTTCACCGTTGAATTACCTGATCTCAAGCATCGACACGGTCTAAGATGTAGCACGCTTGCCTGAAAGAAACCTGTTCACTCATATACATAAGTATAATTTTCTCCCAAAAACTTTACTTCTAGCCTTTCTTCACTGAACGTGTTTTCCAAATCTTCGATGAAGATAACTCGGGGACCATCTCCCACCATGAGTTCATAGAAGCAGTTCACAGGTTCGGCAGACAGACTGCGGAGGACAAGATCCGATTCCTTTTCAAAGTTTACGATTTAGATGGTGAGTTATAAGTAAGAAAAATTGTTTTAAAATATCTTAAGAATGCATATAAATGATTGCAAACTAGTTAAAATTATTTTTAAAGTACGTTACAGCTATTATTCATAGAGATGATACTGATTTAAGATATAAGTTAAGCTTTATTCCGTTATGCTGAAAGGTAAAACAGTATGTACGGCTTAGTAACGCGACAGTCGACACTAGGGCTTTGCTTAGATCAATAGTTATGTTAGTAATGTGCCGAGCGCTTCCCCAGGCGACGGCCTGATCCAGCACCGCGAGCTGCAGCACGTGATGCGCGCGTGCATGCACGAGAACGGCATGCAGTTCTCGGAGCAGCAGCTGCTGGAGCTGACGGGCGCCATGTGCGAGGACGCGCGCGCGCTCACGTACGAGGCGCTGCGCGACCTGCTGCGGCGCCACGGCGGCCTGCTCGAGAACCTCTCCATCAGGTGCACTTTTAAATATAAACTTTAATACCACTATGAGTTGTTTTATTATATACCTTGTAGTTATGTTTTTGCAATAGCGTCTGAATGTAAACTGATCACTCCAACTCTTTTCTTACTAATAAAATGGCATTACATGTCCTAATAAAATTCCCCGCACTCGGGGAAATGCAGCTTAAGCATTTAAGTTAGATTATAGAGTTTTCTTGATGTTTATTTATGTTTATTGAGTGCTTTTTGAATGCTGTATTTAGAATTTCTAAGATGTAACGCTCATTAGCAGTACATTTTATTTTTATTATGATTGTTTAAAAAAATTGTGTTTGTTTTGTATTTATCAAACTTTTCCTATTTTATCCATAGCATAGACCGTTGGCTGGTCCCGACGAATCCAAAACCCGAGCCGCTGTCCCTCTACCAAAGATTATTGAAGATGAAGCCCTACCAGCTCTCCGTGCCGTACTTCAAAAATAACTACGTGTACGTCACGTATTTATTTCTGTTCTTTCTCGTCAACGTCGGGCTGTTTGTCGCGAGGATTGTAGAATACTGGGAGACCAACGTCTTCGTCATGTTCGCGAGGGCTTGCGGTGAGTGATGAATTTTCGAATTTCACCGAAGCCGTCGTAGATGGCTACCTACATGATACCGTCCGGCGCTGCAGGGCAGTGCCTGAACCTGACGTGCACGTGGGTGCTGGTGCTGATGCTGCGGCGCTGCATCACGGCGCTGCGCGTGCGCGGGGTGGGCGCGGCGCTGCTGGACCGCCACGTGTACTTGCACAAGCTGACGGGCGTGCTCGTCGTGCTGTACGGGCTCGTGCACACCGCCATGCATCTCTGCAACTTCAGTGAGGAGAACTCTATTATACGTATACTGTAGACATTGTGTGTCATTTCATATTTCCCTTTCTGTTTAAATTATTAGTTAGCATCTCAGAAGTTTTTAGATATCGAGTTTTATGTGTTACTTTTGATTGGGCAATACCTTTCAAACGATTTTTTATACATATTTCAAACCATACATAGTTAAAAAAAAAGATTATGATTGGATTACGACAAAACAAATATATATAATATAGATACAGTTAAAAAACATAGCCAGATGACAAAGAACATGGCGACAATTCTTCTTCCAGGTTTAATTGTAGTGAACGATCCTGTTATCAACTCTCAGAATTACACAATCTCGGAGTGGATTTTCACAACCAAGCCTGGGTTGTTCGGTCTCATCGGGGGATACGCTAACCCTACAGGAGTCGCATTGTGTGTGGCGTTATTTGGGCTGTCTATCTCGTCTCGACCAGCCCTGAGAAAAGGGGGATGTTTTGAGGTTAGTTTTAACTGTGAAAATTATAAATAATTGTTTTTTTGCCTCAATGGCTTTGAGGTAAGATGGATTATCAGGAACAGATTTATCTTATTCTATTTTAAAATGGATGTTGATATATCTATTAAAGATATTTTGATACCTTTTAATCGATTACCGTGAAAATTGGCATTTATATGTATTTTTTATTATAGAGAAGGTTTTTTTACTATCCACTTCTTTCCTATATGCTGTTGAATACAATGGCAGCGTTGCTCGGTTTGGTGGTGAGTAATGAAACAGGCCAAAGGTTGGGAGTGCCCTGTTATAAGGATGTGAGGACTCCTGTGAGGCCGGCTCGACTTAACCAATGTTATTTTTTGTTAGTATAATTAAAATTAATGTCAATATATATATCTGTGTATGAAAATTGCAACTTACAACTACAAAAATGTAGTCACATTTTTTTCACGAGCAAAGTTACGTTTCATAATAGTCATTAACAATGGTTTTCACCATTATCGATACATTTGATTACATCGGCTACAATTCGGCTTTTGCGATAAAGGTTGTACTGTTTTCATTAATGGCATTCGTGTTTTTGTGTTTTCCACTATCAATAAAGTCCCTGATCATTGTTTATACCTAAAACGTCTATTACACTAACATCACATATATATTATCTTACAATAATTTTCAGGTGTTTTATTTCGCGCATTTGTTGTACGTTCCTTTTTGGATCCTACTCATCCTTCACGCTCCTAACTTCTGGAAGTGGTTCATCGTGCCCGGGCTCATCTATCTCATCGAAAGGATCATGAGACTGGCTTGGATGAGGTATGGCTGTCAAATTAAAAAAAGTCGACTATACTAGCTAAATTGTCAGAAAAGTAACTACTCATCTTATAAGTAAGTACATACGTGTAGTAAGGTGTCGCGCGGTCGCAGGTCGGAGCGCGGCAAGACGTACATCTCGTCGGGCGCGCTGCTGCCGTCGCGCGTGACGCACGTGGCCGTGCGCCGGCCGCCGCTGTTCCACTTCCACGCCGGCGACTTCGTGTTCGTCAACGTGCCCGCCATCGCCGCCTACGAGTGGCACCCCTTCACCATCAGCAGCGCGCCCGAGCAGCCCGGTGCGTGCGCGACGCGGCGCGCCCGCTCGGACCGCCCGCGATGTAACCACACGGCCATTGCTCTTTCAGATTACATCTGGCTTCACATCCGAGGGGTCGGCGAGTGGACCAACCGCCTGTATGCCTATTTCGAGGAGGAGCAGCGGAGACTTAACGCCGGTGAGGAAGTACACGAGTGAGTAGGCTTCGATCGTACCGATCGATACATTTGATAAATTAAATGACCAAGAATCGACTTAAATTGTCGAATTTCCCCTTGTTGACATAATCCATTTAGATTTTTTTTATCTACCGAATGTAAATTTTGGTGAAAGATGCAAGGATCTTTTGGAAGAAATTGGCATGAAAATGGACAAAATATGTCCTATTATTTAATCGCATTGTATTATTCCTATATATTTTGTGTAACCTTTTGTTCCAACGTAACGTACGTACGTAAACGTAACAGCCTGTGAATGTCCCACTGCTGGGCTAAAGGCCTCCTCTCCTCTTTTTTGAGGAGAAGGTTTGGAGCTTATTCCACCACGCTGCTCCAATGCGGGTTTGTTCCAAAGGATAATCTAATTATATTCACTGACATATTTTTCAGAAAAGTAACTCGCAGTGCTTCAGGTCAAAGCAATCGAAGTAGAAGAAGGAGTTCCTCGAGTAAGAAGCGTTCAGTCGACTTCTCCCCTCTCGCTTACACGAACGAAGCTTTCACTATTGAAGAAGAAATGGGGAATGGGTTCGCAGGTAACGTGTCACGATTTATACTTAGATTTCCGAGTAGGTACGATCGTCTTATCGCACTCGGAAAGTTTCCATAAGCTGAGAGTGACTAGATAATTAATGCAAGCGATTAAATTTTTTCCGTAATGTGTTCCACTAATTTTATTTAATAAGCATCTCGGTATGATAAAATTTTTTTCAGCTTTATCTCCACCGCCTCCACTGAAACGTCCCTCGTTTCTGTCGCCGCTGAAGTTCCTGGAGAAATCGCGGTCGATGCCAGACGTGCGCAACGGCAAGAAGTTAAGCCTGCAATCGTGAGTGGGACTGTATTTTAGAGTCGGGATCGATCGGACCGGAGAAGTAACTCGTAGGGCGGTCCGCAGGCTGCGCGGGCGGACGCGCTCGGAGTCGGAGCGCGCGTTCCCGGCGCTGGCGCCGCGCCGCGCGCCGCCCGCGCTGGCGCACAGCTTCCGCTACATGCGCACCAAGCCCGCCATCATCGCGTGCCGCCCGCCCGGCGCCGAGCGCCGCCGCTCCGACGAGAGCATCCTCAGCATCGGTGAGTCGGACGTCGGGGCGCGATAGATCGCTGCCGGGGGTGACGTGTGCGTCGCCCGTGGACAGCCAGAGGGGAGGACCGCGTGGATCACATCGTGGTTTTAAATCCCAGCTCCCATGGTTTCATTATTCCATGTACTTAATTTGCTTTTATAGTTAATGTGACATTGAAGAAAAAATCGCTAGGAACGTTGCAGGTGTCGTGATTTCTTACCACCGTTCGCATTGGCGTTCGCTCGCAGCCTTCTTCTTTTATTTATAAAAATATGTATATTCTAGCAAGACGTCGTTTATCAAAAAGTCTGTCCGTGGATCGCGACGTGGAGTCGAATGATAAGCCTTGTGTTATCGAGACACCGCCTGAAACGATCGAAGAGGAATCCGCACAGGACTATCCGATCGGAAAACCACTGGAGGTAAGTTCGAACTGACTTAACGGGCTCGACAATAAGTGTTATAAAATTTAATTTTGAAATTCCGCTGGGAGAGATACTATATTTATAAAAATATATACACTGGACCGCAAAGAAAAAGGGTCGATTAGAAAATCTTCGATATCTTCAAAGATACCTGACCTAGATTCATGAAATAAAGACTAAATTAAAGAATCTTTAATGCCACAAAATAATAAATAAAACCTGTTTATTTATTTTTGATAATTGTATAAAAAATTGAAAATGTAAAATAATGGTCGTTTTTGAATTTAGTACCAAAAACTTCAAATCAGTCGTTTCGCATTCGGTTTAACTTTGCCATAAAAAATAAATACAGACGGTGTGTCCGCCTTACGATCGCAGATATACCTGGACGGCCCGTACGGCGCGCCGTCGTCGCACATCTTCCACGCGCAGCACGCCGTGCTCATCGCGGCCGGCATCGGCGTCACGCCCTTCGCGTCCATCCTGCAGGCCATCATGTACCGCTACGGCCGCGCGCGCGCCACCTGCCCGCGGTGCGCGCACTCCTTCGCCGCCGAGCTGCCGCAGCGCCAGGGCGACATGAGCCTCAGGAAGGTGAGTGCGCCCGTCCCGTGTGTCCGTAAAGAAAGGATTTAAAATCCTATTTTACTTCCTCGACGAGAAAGTTGTTACCGCTCGGGCGGGAATGAGAATATCCGAGTCCCGCAGGTGGACTTCTTCTGGATCAATCGTGAGCAGCGCTCGTTCGAGTGGTTCGTGTCGCTGCTGTCGCAGCTGGAGATCGAGCAGGCGGAGGCGGGCGGCGCGCGTTTCCTGGAGATGCACATGTACATCACGAGCGCGCTGCAGCGCAGCGACATGAAGGCGGTCGGCCTGCAGCTGGCGCTGGATCTGCTGCACGAGAAGGTACAAGGAGCCTTTCATTTGAAATATATCAACCATATATATTCTGGTTTTAATGTACAAATTTGTGTATGATCTGTGCGATGTTTTGTAGTTTGTGCTACTCGGTCGTATTCAAATGTATCACAACAAAAATATATTGCAAAACGAGGAAATCTGTATGACGAACAGAAATGCGGTTATTAATATATGATTACTTTTAGGAAAAGCGTGACCTGATCACGGGCTTGAAGACCAGAACGAACGCGGGTCGCCCGAACTGGGACAAAGTATTCCAAAGGTTGCAGGAACAACGAAAGGGCAAGGTCACGGTGTTCTACTGCGGGCCCCCCCAACTGGCGCGCGTGCTGCGAGTTAAATGCGATCAGTTTGGATTTAGCTTTAGGAAGGAAGTGTTTTAAATATGTTACCATTTATTATTCGATTGTTGAAAATGTTTTTGTATATAATGTAATAAACATGTGTAGTATACATAT
The DNA here is from genome assembly GCF_905147045.1 of Nymphalis io. Taxonomy (NCBI): domain Eukaryota; kingdom Metazoa; phylum Arthropoda; class Insecta; order Lepidoptera; family Nymphalidae; genus Nymphalis; species Nymphalis io. The sequence goes on along the minus strand of NC_065910.1, from coordinate 9,855,308 downwards.
GAATAAAAACTTGTAAATTAATAATGTGGCCTGTATTGGCCTGTTATTTTATCGCTATATTAGATTTGAAATTACTCAGAGAAAATTAATATATTAAGTACGTATTCGTAACTTCTGCTAAAACCACTTTTTGAGATGTTGCGGAACAGTTCTTTTGTTTTAATTCATTGGCGCTTAACCACTTGAAAATTTAATTGGAATCTTGTGTAGTGGACAGACGCGTTTTCCAAATGTAGCCTTGGACGATTAGCGCTTTACATATTGAGTTAGATAAAATTATACATCTATATGAACGAGGGCATTCTTCATTCTTTGTTCGCACGAGAAGAATATCTACAGCAAAATTTAAATCTTTCGTCGCTTATCTCGTATGGGGAAGAAGTTATTCATCGCAAGTTCACTTGGCGTATGAGATCTAGGTTAGGCCGCAAACGCTATAATTCGATCGTCATTCTCAAAATACAGAAATACCACTCAAATTCCAAGACGTTTTTTCATTTACATATATTTAAAATTATTAATATATATCATAATAGTTTTTATATATATATAGTGCTTTTAATTTTCATGTTGTTATTTCCTTCGTATTCTGTAGAATAATTATGTGTGAAAAAGATAGGAACGCCATCTATTGTATAAAATTATAACTAAAGCAATCTGCTAGGCGTTAGGACAGCTACGACTTATAGATACAAGACCATCTTTATAGGTGGTGCTAATGTTTTATTTACTTTAATACTTTATATGCACAAAATCAGTTTGGATTTTTTTTTAATTTTCGTTGAACAAAACAAGTTTAGCTTTTGGCCCCGGGGGGAAATTGAGAAATTTCTTAAGCCGTATCCTCCGGGCTTGTTTTGCCCTACACACAATAAGGAACATCTACTCGAAGCATTAGGTATATGTAGTGTGCAGGGGAAACTCCTGCAGGAAATACTTAATTTTTTTGTTATCTTGTTGAAAAACGTATTTACGCGTTTTCCCCACATGAAGTGAGGGGTTACGTTGGACTCGCACGCGCCTGGAACTCCAGAGCACCGAATACCCACTTAAAATCCAGCGGTACCCTTACCGTTCCTTCGTGAGGTAACACGGGATCGCTTGTGAAATCTACCGTGACGCCCCGACGGTTAGCCCGCTTAAGCGGGCCTCCTTTTCTAGTTAAGTTCCCGGGATACAGAGAACCCAACTAGCCCTAGCAGCGCTTACGGCGGGGAGAGAAGGTGCACAAAATACCATCTCCTCCTGCCCGGTTTTCTTGGCGGATCAGATCGGTGGAGACACTCTCCTCACGCTGCCATTCTGCGGTCTCCTTCTGCGACATAACGCTCTCACAGAAGAAGACCATCGCCTTCCAGCACCTCACACTGCCGCTTCGCGGCCACCTGCGACGTAACACTCTCACAGAGGAAGACCATCGCCATCCAGCACCTCACACTGCTGCTCCGCGGCCTTCTGCGACGTAACACTCTCACAGAGGAAGACCATCGCCATCCAGCACCTCTCACTGTCGAGCATAGCGTTCATCACGCTCGCAAGCGAGAGATCTCCGCCGACTATCGCCGCCATGGAATGCCTCTGGGGTCCCCAAGCAACACACTCCGTCAGGGTGGGGGGCACCGTGTCCCCCAGGTCCTCCTTGGCTTCCACCTTGTACGCTTCTGCGAGTTTCTCGGCCTGGAGTTCCCTGGGCGAATCGCTCACGAGAAGTGTTGCCGCCGTCCACGACACCGTACGGTAATCTCGTATCGCTTTCACCGCTATGACTCTTTGGGGTATCCGCAGAAGAGCCTTATTATGAGCAGTCAGAGTGTGCATCATATGAGTGCACCATACAGTGTCATGGAGCATACTGTATAAGACGGGCAGCAAAAATCTTCTCGAAGAGTCTGCCCGTCTCATTCAGCAGCACAATTGGCCTGTATGAAATAGGAAAGTCCAACGAACCCCTCTTTCAGCAGCAGGACCAACTTGCCCTCCTTCCACGGCTTCGAGTTCCCGAAGCCCACCTAGGTCTTCCACGCATCACCATCACATCACGCATAACCCCGTCCAGACCCAGCGCTGTGGTTCTAGCCCTCAATCGATCGAGGGCCATCTTTATCTCTCGCTCCGTGACTTGTGTTGGAGCCACAATTTCTTCAATCGTGATTTCTTCAATTGAAACGTGTCAAGGTGGGGAAAAAGATCTCCAATCAGACACAGGAGGAGCTCCGGCGACAGCGTTTCCGTCGTGGGAATGCCATGGGTGCGGAATTTTCCCCGCACACCACGGTAAGTTGTCCCGCACGTGTCTTTATTTAGGGCCATCAACAGCTACAATCCCCTGCCCCCCGGGTACGCCCATGGATGGTCCCCCTTTCATTTCTATTCCCGCCCCTTTATAATGTAGTATATTGGTATTTTTTTAATAATATGTTAAGATGATGTCATTCTTACCGATTTTCAAAGAATATCCAATTGCGTTTTGTAGGTGCATTCTAAATTCCCTCACTCTCATGATAACATGGGATGGTAATCCGTCACGAACGGTGAGTTCAAACGCAGGACAAACGGTTTTACGTGCTTTTGGAACGGGAATGTTAACACTGGCAACTTTTTATTGACCCGACTGAGGCTTGAACTGAAGTCCTGGCTATCCGCAGCCACTAGATCGTGGAGGCATCATTAATTGACAATATGTATTTAAATCAATCAATCAATCAATCAATCAACAGCCAATCGTTGTCCACTGCTGAACATAGGCCTCTCCCAAGGTGCGCCAAAGCTCCCTGTCCTCCGCCTTCCGCATCCAGTTGGTGCCCGCCACCTTCTTGAGGTCGTCGGTCCACCTGGCTGGAGGGCGCCCTACGCTGCGCTTGCCGATTCGCGGTCTCCACTCTAGGACTCGTCTGCTCCAACGGCCATCGGTCCTACGACATACGTGACCAGCCCACTGCCACTTCAGCCTGCTAATTTTGCAAGCTATGTCGGTGACTCCGGTTCTTTTCCGGATAATCTCATTTCTGATCTTATCCTTCAAAGATACTCCGAGCATAGCTCGCTCCATAGCACGCTGAGCGACTTTGAATTTGTGGACTAGTCCCGCAGTTAGTGTCCACGTTTCGGCACCGTATGTCATGGCAGGTAAGACGCATTGGTTGAAGACTTTCGTCTTCAAACATTGCGGTATAGACGACTTGAGGACTTGACGAAGGTTGCCAAATGCTGCCCATCCCAAGCGAATTCTTCGATCGGCTTCCTTCTCGAAGTTGTTCCTACCGACTTGTATTATCTGTCCTAGGTAGGTATATTCACTAACAACTTCGAGAGGTTTCCCCTCGACGTATATCGGTCCCGGCACGACATGCCTATTGAACATGACCTTGGTCTTTTCCAAGTTCATACCGAGACCGACACACCGGGAAGACTCGCCTAGGCTACGCAGCATTTCGGTGAGTTGTTCCAGCGACTCTGCTATGATGACGATATCGTCGGCAAATCGAAGGTGTGAGATGTACTCGCCGTTTACATTGACTCCATACCTAGTCCAATCCAGCGTTTTGAAAACGTCTTCCAACGCGTTGGTGAACAGTTTCGGGGATATTACATCCCCCTGTCTCACCCCTCTGCGCAGTTGGATCGCCTTCGTCTTACAGTCCTGGATGTGGACAGTCATTGTAGCGGCGTTGTACAGACATCTCAGTACCTCGATATATCTCCAATCGATATGACATCTCTGCAATGAGTCGAGCACTGCCCAGGTTTCGATGGAGTCGAAGGCTTTCTCGTAGTCCACAAATGCCATACACAGCGGCTGATTGTACTCTTCGGTCTTCTGCACAATCTGCCGAACAGTATGGATGTGGTCCACGGTGCTGTAGCCTGATCGAAAGCCGGCTTGCTCTGGGGGCTGGAACTCGTCAAGTCGTCTGGCGAGACGGTTCGTGACGACTCTTGAGAACAGCTTATACACGTGACTCAGGAGGGAGATTGGTCTGTAGTTTTTCAAGAGGGTTTTATCACCTTTCTTGAAAAAACAGTACCACCTCACTCCCGCTCCACGTTTCCGGGGTCTTGCCATGTTGGATGACGGAATTAAAGAGGCTTGCTAGCTCTTTCAGGACCGGAGTCCCGCCTGCCTTAAGCAACTCTGTTGTGATTCCGTCATCTCCCGGAGCTTTGTTGTTTTTAAGCTGTTCTAGAGCCGCCCTAATCTCTCCTTGGTCAACGACCGGGAGCTCCTCGGAGTAATGGCGCATAAGAGGGGCGCGCTGGTCATCAATACTGATTCCCACGGGTTTATCCGATCTTGAAGAGAACAACTGCCCATAAAACCTCTCTACTTCTCCGATAATCTCAGGCCTAGAGGTAACGACCCCACCATTTTCAGTTTTAAGTTTTGTCAGACGCGGCCTCCCAAACTTGCGAGCGAACACTTTCGATCCCCGATTTTGCTCAATCGCAGCCTTGATGGCACGGGTATTGGAGCGTCGGAGATCGCGTCGCGTCAGCGTTTTTATTGTTCGGTTTAAGGCCTTATCTGACAAAAACGATGGTAGTTCTCGTCGTTTTCTCATGAGCTCGAGTGTCTCAGCAGAGAGTTTTGGTGCGTTGTCTCTTCTCTGTGGCGGAAAACACTTGCGGGATGTGTTTTGCAGTATTTTGACCAGCGTGTCGGTTCTCTCATCAATGCTGCTTATGGTTTCCAACGCGGTGAATTGATTTTGAAGTTCCATTTGGAACTTTTCGGAGCCTTGAGCAGCTTGGAGCATGGTAGGTCGGAGAGTAGACCTCATCATTCTCGATCTTTCGGCTTTTAAGTTGATATTTAGAGTGCCTCGAACCAAGCGGTGATCACTTCCGGTATTAAACCTGTTGATCACTGAAACATCTCTAAATATGTGCCTTTTATTCGAAATGATAAAGTCTATCTCGTTCCTTGTCACGTTATCGGGGCTTCGCCAGGTCCACCTCCTCTGAGGCTTCTTTTGAAAGAAAGAATTCATCAAAAAAAGCCCCTGCGCTTCGAGAAAGTTTACCAGCATTTGCCCCCTGTGATTTCTGCAGCCCAAGCCGTAAGGTCCGACTTTCGATTCACCGCTATCTTGTACTCCCACTTTAGCATTAAAGTCTCCCATAACAACATTGTAGTGGGCCCTCGAGGTGTCGTTGAGGGCCTTTGCGATGTCCTCGTACATCGCTTCGACCACATCATCAGAGTATGTCGAAGTTGGCGCATATACCTGTACAACCTTCAGGGAGTACCTGTCGGTAAGTTTTAGGACAAGGTACGCTACCCGATTCGACACACTACTGATTTCCACAATGCTGCTAATGAGATCCTTTTTGACAAGAAAACCGACACCACCCTGGGAGAGGTTATCACCTTCGCGGAAGTAGAGTAAGTTACCGGACTCTAGAGTTATCGTGTCCTCCCCCTGTCTTCGGACTTCAGATAACCCCAGTATATGCCAGTTTATATGACTTAACTCTACTTCTAATTCGGCGAGGTGATGGTCCAGCCTCATCGAGCGTCCATTATACGTTGCCATTTTCAGTCGTTTTATACGGTAGCCTGCCGTGAACCGGTGATTCTTAGCACCCCCTGCCCTGCCGATACCGCGACCGCTACCTTGGTCGGGCCTAGCGGGCTTGCCGGTAACTGGGGGCCTTTTTTTGGGCGCATCTGCCATTAAGGGAGGGGTTTGCCCATACTCGCCGCGCTGGGCAGGCGTGTTGGCGAGCGCAGTAGGGGGTAAGATGTTTATGGGAGGGGGGACGCTGCTGCCCATCCCCCCTTTTCCCCGTCCCTCAGTCGCCTCTTACGACACCCACGGGATGAGATTGGGGGAGTACTATTCTAAGCCGGTACTCCACGGCATTATTATTTTGTATATAATTCTGTATATAATTCATACAAATATTATTTTGTATATAATTCTGTAAATTCCTGGTTAACTTGCTATTAATATGAAGTTATCTTCTATACAATATATAAAATAATTCCAACTATAATTTATATTTTAGAAAAACTTTACGTGATAAATATTTATTTTAGACAGTAATTGTAAATACTTTTGTTAATCAATCATATACTAAATATATAGCGTTTTATTTAATAGTTAATATATATATAGTATACATACCTACAACATGTTAATTTTTTTGTTGAAATTATATACCATATGAAATTAGTATTAAATTTTGAGATATGCTTATGTAAATAGATTAATAATTTATCGACGTTATGTATTGTTACCATGGCAACGTAAGCGCTTAACGAATTATTGTAATTGTTAATTATCATTAATATCGAGAGTTTAATTTAATAAACTGCGATTGTTATAATTTTGTTATTTATTTATCCAACAAACACAAATTATCTCTTACTCGATCAAATAGAGTTAGTAACTCGCTTTGGAGAGAAATTACAATGGAATCCCAACATAGTTTTTCAACGGGATACCACGAAACGTTAAAAACAAAAACACGAGAGGAATTATCAAAAAAATTGGTGTGAGTGCCAAGGTAGTCACCAGAATTTATATGTAAATAATGAATATTACGCTGACGTGATCTTACCCTTACTCGCCTGACGCTCGAAGTCTCAGTTAGTCCCTACCATGTACTGAGCGCTAAGATGTGTAGGTACACATTAAAATAATATACATTAATGTCTCATACCATTATCTTATTAGTACCTTTCTATAGATTTTACAAAAATCTTTAATAGACTGCGACGTAAAATGTATTTGTCTGTATTACCATCATAACGAACATTTGTATGATGTACAAAATGAACTACAACCGTTGTATATACAGACGCGACCGCATTCAGATAACGACGTAGGTAACATACATATACTTGATATAATACTAATCACTATAGATGACGTCATCGTCATACGTAGCTCGTACATGCGTATATTCGCGAAGATTATTTTGCGGAAATACGCGACGACCTCGCGTCCAACCTTGGATCAAGGTTGGCTTCAAGACCGTGTCCCCTGTGAAGGTAAAACCTTGGGACAAGGACAAAACCTCGATCCAAGGGCGACCTCTAAACACGAGGTTACAGTCAATGTTACGGTTTTGTGAAAATTAGTACCATCGAGAGGGCGCTAGTGCTTTTATTGTTATTCAGTATAAATATAGACGTTACACGTATTGTTGATATGACGTCGAGTAATATGCGTGTAATACTTATCTTAGTTAAACGTAATGTCCGTGTGACAGACAGCAGTCTTTCATAGTAACTTATAGATTTAGTAATTTACTCATACAAATAAGGGTGGGCTTGATAGGTTATTATTACTAAGGGTGACAGTTATTAATAACATAGATATTAAAGTACGCAATTAGTTTACTGTGTGAACCGTCTACGCTGGGTGTTAGCTGAGTGCGGGTTGTCGCGCTTAGAGAGGGATCGTTTTTTTTTAAAGTTATTGTGTTAAAATTGTTTAGCAAGCTATAATATGTTATAATTTATTACTAATAACTCGTTTTAAGTGTCTATTTGAGTAATTCGAATTAATTTTTTTGTGGCACTACCCGCTACAAATTCTGTGGCTTTACACTCACATTACAATACTTTTATAATTTACTTTTATTAATACTTAGTTGAAAAAAAATGTTCATTTGTTTTTCCTTGCAACTTAATATTCACAATTTAATTTTAAACCTTAGAATATGATGGGATCTTTAGAATTTCAATGGTTAATAAATATTTATTTAATATCAACATCTGGACGTCATGTTAAAAATTTTATTGAACAGTAACAACATTTCAATTGTTAATATAATATTTATCAACGTTAATAAATAATAATGGTTCAAAAAGCCGCTCAGCCAGCGACAACGCCCCTCGCCCCCCTCCCGAAGGAGAGGGGTGAACGATCATCGAGGACTGACGGCCGAAGCTGTCGTCCGCCTCACGCTCAGGACGCCGCGCCACGTCTCCTCATCGCGACTGGTACGATCACACGTAGTGTGTTGATCTCGTGAAGAGCATACTATAGAAATGATCCTATGAAGTAAGGTCTTAACGATCAGTAAATTTTGAACGAGCCTCATTCGACGAGTAAAAATCTGGCCAGCGCGATTCAGAAATATTCTAACATTGCACAGTGACATCTTGTGGTATAAATGAAAATCTCTTAGTAATCAGCTGTTTAAGCTTATTAGTGACATCTATTGACATAATTTGAAGGCACATTGTTGACTGATTCACTGTTCTGAAGATATTTTGAACTTTCACATATAATATTAATTGTTTTAACTAGTCTTTTCAGCACAAGTAATTTGTTGTCTGCGATACACAAAACGACGACCTTAAGAAGGTGGCGGGCACCAACTGGATGCGGAAGGCAGAGGACAGGGAGCTTTGGCGCACCTTGGGAGAGGCCTATGTTCAGCAGTGGACAACGATTGGCTGTTGATTGATTGATTGATTGATTGATTGATACACAAAAAATGTTCATAGACCATGACTGTGTTGTATTCTTTTTGATTTCTATACTTCGAAAAATAATAATTAGGTCTTATCAGCGTCAGCGGTTGTGGTGGCTAGAACTATAACTTAGCAACAAATACCAAGTTTATAAATAAGGGCTCAGATTGAATCCATTCTAATGGTGCCTCCTGTTAATCTGCCTTCAGTAGAAATTATAAATCTCCGAGATATACTAGTATGATCATTGCAATCAATTGATTAAATTGCCGCGAAGGGCGAAGCCTATTTGAAGAATCTTATTTGAAAGTTCTTCATGATCGTCATCTTATTGAAGACATATTTTAAGCTACATAAACGGACTCCAGCATAAAATATCATACGTCATCTTAAGCAATGTACACGCCAATAGCACCTAGGATAGAGTATTGGCATATGAAGGCTTCGTAAAATGACAAAGAGAGCAAGTCTTTATCTACGCGACTATGTACGATAAATGTAAGGCACCATAATTTTTTTTGGAAATTTTAATAAAGTACATGCTGAAACGAAAGTATCTACAATAGCTCCAACATCAAACCACAATTTATATTTACGTAGATATCTATCTTATTTATCATAATGAAGTTTAAGTTAAATCGCTTGCTAACGAAATATTATTTCTTGATCTTTCCATGGATAAGTGAAAGTGGTAGTGTTATTTTAGGATTGATTCTATTTTAGAACAGCGACATCTATCGGCGTAAGTGAAAACATTTTTATTTATATTATTGTCTCGAAACTTCAAAATGTCGTTAGATGTCGCTGTACCATAATATAAGTGATAATTATTAAATCGATCTAAAATAATAAGTATCAAAAGTTCAAAGAATTTGTTCGATAAAAAATTACACAAAAAGATAAAATCATTTAAATTATAAAATTGATTTAATTAATAAAGTGCCAAGCGCCAATGGGGTTGATGGATACATGTGGTAGAATTTCATAAAATTCGTGTCCTAGCTACTTTTATTCTTTTTTTTACAGATATTCTTCAAAAAGGTACTCGGGCCCCTGAGAAGAACAAGATATGTGGGGATTTTTACCCACTAAAACCACTGCGATAACCGTCTTTAACACGGATCAGAGAGGGTCATGTCAATATAACATATCGGCGACCTTTCTGTGTTGTGCTCCGTTTGTGGCTCGTCAGAGCTCGCCACATCGGTCTCATGTCAAGCTTGTACGGTGACAATTCACGAAGCCTGGTTTCGAATCCCGAGTCTGTTATCCTCCCTTTCCTCTCAATGAACACGGGTTAAACCCGAATTGAGTATACATAACTGGGATATCAACATCAATAAATAATCGCTAGGAATTATTATCATTTGACGAAATAAACATTTCCACATTGATAAACAAAGAATCCAAAATTACAAATATTAATATAAATAAAACAATTTGTTGATAACGTTTATAAAGAAAAGTGTATTTCTACAAAACTCTTATCAACAACATAGTCAGTGGTTATCGCACGTAACGTGATATCTTAATTTCGCTACATTGCATAGAAAAACATATGGTTGTCTGTATGTAAGATAGCTAACCGAAGTTAGTTTTATCTAATTGTCACTACACATTTAGCTGGTGGTAGAGCTTTGTGCAAGCTCGTCTGGGTAGGTACCACCCACTCATCAGATATTCTACCGCAAAACAGCAGTACTTGGTATTGTTGTGTTCCGGTTTGAAGGGTGAGTGAGCCAGTGTAATTACAGACACAACGGACATAACATTTTAGTTCCCAAGGTTGGTGGCGTATTGGCGATGTAAGCGATGGTTAACATTTCTTACCGCGACAATGTCTATGGGCGTTGGTAACCACTTACCATCAGGTGGCCCATATGCTCGTTCGCCTTCCTATTCTATAAAAAAATAAAAAATAGATATAAGTACCTGGCGACTTCACTCGGTTTTCAGAACAGACACTGATAGAGCAAAATTATAATTAAAAACAAAATTTGAGCAAATTGCTAGAACCATTTAGTTATAGGTTATGATAATAATGTTGGGTTAAGCATGTATTCAGTGGCCGCTGTAGACCAAATGTAGGGATCAGCAACGTCAGCTGTACAAGGCCAAGTGAGTTTCCGAGTTAGAAAGAACGTTAATTTAAATAAGCTGAATTATAAACACGTTAGTGTATGAGTATATGGGTATCGATAATTTGAAAATATACTTTAATTTACTCGGTTTTATATGTCATCAATATTGTCTTAATAGACTGACTTAGTGTATCGGTTGCAGAACTTCATATGACTCGTGCAACCTACACCTTACCTTGTTTTCCATCAGCGCCGAGCACAAATAAGCACAAATTATTCACTTAAAAACTCAGTAGTTTGCTCAGATTGGACGTGTTTTTTTCCACTGTGCCTTCTAGACTGTCTTATTATTCCGACAGTTCTTCTCAGAACATTCTAGATTCCTATAAAGAACGTTGTTTGGATTTTAAAGTTCTCGTGTGACAGTTTCTCGCTTGAACAAAGTACTTAAGCTTAAAATTCCTCAATTTAAGCTTAAAATTAATACATATCTACTACTTTAAAGACCTTTTCAGTCTAATTTAATTATTATATTTATTAAATTTGTACTAGAATATAGTTGGTATGTTATCATAATGCAATACTATGTTTGAGATAAAATATTATCATAGGAGCATGTAACAATATTTAACCCCTGAACCGACGGCTATGTACCTAGACGAATATACATAAGTATATACATAATAATAGCAATCCTAGACGTCCTGTCCGTGTATATTTATATACTTCTGTGTACGATGAGGTTCTGTGTATAATGTTTGATGAGGTGTCCAATGATAATATAGTTTTGTGATAGCAAAACAAATACACGTAAAAAATAATTGAATGCTATTCGCCTACAAACAAAACAAGAATAGAAAATGTTTCTGTTCTCCAATACATATTAAATTCACATATATTATGTATTCATAGCGAAGAACGCTGTAGAAGTTATTAAGCTACAACGTCATCTAGTAGTGAGTGCCAGCAACTAATGGTTAGTATGAATATATTCATCAATATAAATGATAATTTGTCTAACAGCCTCTAATTTTATATTCTATAATTAAATGTGATGTAAATAAAAATATGAGTATTCATAGCCGTTTGCAGCGGCAGGAAGGGTAAAGATAAATAAACAACGTTGACCTTGAATTGACATGACGTCACTGCGAGATCAGAAATAGCCCGTGGTATTCATTACCCGTAAAAAAATATTGAGGTTTTTGTCTGAGCTTCGAAAATAAAATTAAAGATAATATATTTTTTTATATTAAAGCTAGGTGGGCGAGCAAATGGGCCACCTGATTGTAAGTGATCACCAACCCCCATAGAAGATGTTGGCAATGTAAGAAATGTTAACCATCGCTTACATCGCCAATGCGCCGACGTCTTATCCCTAAGACGTTTTGTCCCTTGTGTTTGTAATTACACTAGCACACTCACCCTATAAACCGGAACACAACAACAATACCAAATACTGCTGTTTTACGGTAGAATATCTAATGAGTGGCTGGTACCTACCCAGACGAGCTTGCACAAAGCCCTACCGCCAGTAAAAATAAGCTTATTAAGTTCATTTAATATTGCAGAAAACAATAATGTGAAAATTTTATTTATGACTAAGTGGCTAGCGTATATGGCTGCAAATTCCGAAGCTTAATCTTGGGGTCAAGCCCGTGAAAAATATAGGATTTTTATAATATAGGGTCATGAAATTCGGAAACACATAAAGATCAACATCTTGCACATGAATTCTTCCGGTCGCGTCGCATTTGCCGCCCTAGTGAATTATGAATGAGGACGATAGTTTACTTGTGTCTACGCACACACTAAAATATACCCTGGGAAGTTGCTAGTCAGTTGACATCATCATCGTTTATACCCAACCAGTCAAATCCTTAAGGCTCATGTATACATACAAACAGCATCATAAAAGCTACTCGCCTAGTTTTATCTTAAGCTTATATTTTATTTTATAAAATGTTACAGTGTTTTATGAGATATTGTTTGATAATCAGGCGGTAAACGTTTGACAATTGCGCACGCTTAGACAAAAGAAATAATTACACCGGCCCACTCAACCTACACAGATATCCAAAGCGTTGCTGTTGTTTTCAGAAATAATAATGAGTGTGTTGTATTATGAACACGTTCGCTCGGAGCCCTACGAGCATAAATAAACGATTCGATTTTTTTTTATTTACGAACTCTACAATAACATTTTTTGTTTACCAATCTTTAAAATTGATTTTTAATTTTCAAACATATCCGTATCACGAGCGTTGTGTTCAATATGATTCTGATAAACGTATTATCATATAAATCCTCAGTATAGTTTCACGCACGGAACGTAACAGACGTGTGCGCGCGCGCAGTGCAGTGTAATAACAATGATTAGACTCTGGATTTGCCTGGCTTTAATAGCCATATCGGGATGTAGAGGTAAAATATATATAATTGTATTGTAGTATTTTTCACTTGTCTTTGAACTGTTTATATATTTTTTCGGTTATACTTTTCGTTAACATGTGTCAAAGGTCTAATGAATCAGCTTAAACAACGACATTATAGATATTACGGTATATTGCTCAGTATATACTATATACTTAACTTTTTAAGGAATGTTTATATAGTTTTATAAATATATACATTTGTGTAGCATGTATGTTTTTGTGAGTGTGAGTAATGAAATTTCGATAAAACTTTCATTTTAATCTTCGATCTTCTATTTTTAATATGCTTTAATGACCCGCGAATGAAATTTCACGAGGAAACGAGATTACGAGTACACTATTATTGTAAATACATCGCGCGTCCAGACATTTCTGGATTACGACTTTCAACAATTTTAATATACAGTAACAGCCTGTTAATGTCCCACTGCTGGGCTAAGACCTCTCCATTTTGAGGTGAAGGTTTGGAGTTTATTCCACCACACTGTTCCAATGCGGGTTGGTAGAATATACATGTGGCAGAATTTCAATGAAATTAGATGCAGGTTTCCTCACGATGTTTTTCTTCACCGTCAAACACGAGATTAATTATAAAGACAAATTAAGCACATGAATATTCAGTGGTGCTTGCCCGGATTTGAACCCACGATCATCGGTTAAGATTCACGCATTATAACCAGTAGGTCATTTCGGCTCACGGGTCACAGGAGCCAAATACGATTAAATATCATCCCGTATCCCATACAATAACGACACCTATTATGTCCCATGAGTAATGGTAGATGTGACTAATGTCGTATGTCGTAGCTTATTTGAGGTTAAAATTTCCTTCATAACAAATCGTATCAAATCCTGTGGTTTAGCTGAACCGAACTAGATATAAACAAGGTAAATAAATATTTAAATCCTATGGCTACGAATGCCATTCTCAATTCGCTCAGTAGAATACAATAGTGCTGAAATGTGTGCGTAACCACGGTTGCACTCTCAATTCCATCACTCTCATAATCCAATTGGACAGTCCATCACGAACTGAGTTTACGCGTAGGACCATCGGATCCCATGTCTTCGAGATCTACAGCCTTTTGAGCTATCCACTAAATCATTGAGGTATTCACAGTCCTTTTGCGGGTATGAGCAATGTATGCTCCCCGCAGTGCTAGAATACTCTGGATAAAACGCTGGATCTGGATCAATAGCGAAATATATTAGTTGTCTTAATCTCGACCCCCCTCCGCCCTCCTCGCTAGTGCATATGGCAATGCGAGGCCATCCCGGCTGCCATCCTCCTCAGGGCCGTCTGAAATACCTCACGCATCCACGGCCCCAGTGGTACGCCCTATCTTTTAAGCCCCGGGCGTCGGGGCTGGGGGTGGTACCTACCCCGACGAGCTTGCACAAAGCCCTACTACCAGTATCTTACACATGTGTATTCACTATCCACACGAAATTGAAGCATGCAAACTCCAAACCTCTTTAACCTAGGCGCTAACCCAGCAGTGCTTTTTAATATTAAGTATGCTGTTATCAACTAATATCATAAATGCGTAAGTAAGTTTGTTTGTTTGTTACACTTTCACGTCTTAACTACTCAACCGATCTTCATTAAATTTTGCATACACGTTGTCAGGATACAGAAAAGGACATATGAAACGTGTTAATAAGTAAAAGTTCAATTATTTTATAATTGGTAATCTATCTCTGTTTTAATAAAAAATATTTTTTGTCGTAATTTATTTATAATATTTATAAAAAAATAATAATATTTTAATTTTATTTCCAATATAAATACTAGAGAATTATTTAAAGAATATACCATAAATATATGTATATATGGAAAAAATACAAACTACACAGATATAATATTACAAGTTTAAAAAAACACGCCGTCAATAAGATTGTCTTGTGGCATTGTAAAAATAAATAATATACGCATTATATATAAACTAAGGATTCTTGCGACTCAATCAGCGTTAGATTTTGTTTGACCTGATATATTCTCACACCTATGTTCAATATCGAGGTTATCAATATAGAGTATATATAAACTAAGGATTCTTGCGACTCAATCAGCGTTAGATTTTGTTTGACCTGATATATTCTCACACCTATGTTCAATATCGAGGTTATCAATAGTCTATATCACATTATCATATTCGTGCCTAATACAACATTTTTTCTGATAAATATATAAACTATTTTTCAGAAGCCACTTAAAATATAGTATACTTCAAAAATACAACATTTTACGCCAACAAAGTAAGTTATTCATAGTTATGTAAACTATATTTCCATGAATTTCTTCCATCTACTGACTGATGCGGAAGGCGGAGGACCGGGAGCTTTGGCGCACCTTGGGAGAGGCCTATGTTCAGCAGTGGACAATGATTGGCTGATATGATATGTTTATAATCACTGATAATGAACATTTATAATAATTTTGCTAATAGCTTTAAATACAATTGATGCCGAATATTCGCGTTATCATTCTGCAATACATTCTCTGAACAGTTATTCCAAGGTCAGTATAGTAAACGACGTATTGCTTTTATATATTTTTGGTCTTTATATCATGAAATGTAAAAGCGATATTTGTCTGCGGCAATTTCGGTTACAATTCCTCACGGATATCATAATTAGTAATCTTGATGATGTATACAATTTTCGTTCCAATATATTCGGAGATAAAGATCAATGCAGCGTGCACCAATTTATTTTACAATGTTGTACATTTAACAAGTATCAGGGATGAGCAGAAATAATTAACAAATATTTTGCACCTTATATGTTTACATTAAGGTTGGTTTTGGCTTGTTATTTTGATGGTTATTTAATACGTCATAGATACTTTATTACTCTGTTTTACTCCATTGTGCATGAAGTTCTAAAAATAGAGCAGTTTTGTCTTTTATAGCTCAAGACATATGTAGAGTTATATGTAAATATGTAACTCCACATGTAACCGTAGTTTGTCTTTATATCAAAGATTTTCATTAATTATAGATTAATTACGTGTATTAAGGAAATAAAACATTTAATTATTTCAACTTCACACATTTAACTTAAAAAAAGTACAGATAAGTTAAAACAACTGAATCAATAAAAATTAAAAATATGTAAAAAAAGACATTAAAAGTTAAAAGATATTAAAAAAAAAGCTATAACAATGGTTTAATGTTACAAAGTAATGTGACGCAACAACTAGCCTATCACTTAGCTCAACCTTGAGGATGGTTGGATGGTGGAACGAAGACAGCCGCCAGGAGACCTAGTCGTTGTTTAGAAGGAACGTGATATATATTTAGAGCAACGGTCTTGAAAATCTAAGTCACCATATAATTGTCAACATTCTTTAGGATACGACAAATAGGCAAATAATGAAATACCAGAATTTGATCGCTCGGCTGTAAAAAACGGATGGAACATTGTTTGTTTTAGATTTAAGCAAAATATTCATTAATTTGAAAAGATTATAAAACATTGATGAAAAGAGTTCGAATGTCTTGTTCTTAGAAGGCTAACTTATAGGTCTACAAGGCGCCTTGGGCTCCCACCAGCTGAGGGACCCGGTCATTGGCCTTAAATGTCAAAGTGCTTAGGGGCTTTCAACCAATAAGTCACATTTGAACACATTCCAAATCGACCAAGTCCGTGCCATCACCAAAGTTTGAATGAATCATATGAGTAATGACTTGATTGTCAATGTTTTCAAAATTAGCACTAAACGTATTACAAATGGCTTTAAGTATTCGAGTTTTGACGTTACTTATCAAAACTGATGATTAATGATGATGACAATAGACTTGATTCAAGTAGGTAGGTAGAAGTATTAATTTTGAATAAATTAATTATTTTACAATATTTTATTAAATGTAAAGCTGTCACTTGGCACTCTGGGCACGTACCCAGGGCTCCGCCATCGATAGGACCCCCTGCCAGATCAACAAGCAATAACCGATATTTTGCCAAACTAGTATGTGCCTAGGGCCTCCAACCGAGGCCCACAGCTCGGTTTAACCTATCTTGATCGGTTTTTTGCGTTCTATATATTGTACGTCAAATGCAAACGTATATTTATATTGCATATGAATACCATCTCTATCCTGAAAGTTAGATTGTGATGCCAATGCCTAAAATATATTGCATAATATAAAATTGTATATCCGTGAGGAATTGTAACCGAAATTGCCGCAGACAAATATCGCTTTTACATTTCATGATATAAAGACCAAAAATATATAAAAGCAATACGTCGTTTACTATACTGACCTTGGAATAACTTTTCAGAGAATGTATTGCAGAATATTTAAAGCTATTAGCAAAATTATTATAAATGTTCATTATCAGTGATTAAAAACATATCAATCAATCAACAACCAATCATTGTCCACTGCTGAACATAGGCCTCTCCCAAGGTGCGCCAAAGCTCCCGGTCCTCCACCTTCCGCATCTAGTCGGTACCCGCCACCTTCTTAAGGTCATCGGTCCACCCAGCTGGAGGGCGCCCTATGCTGCGTTTGCCGATCCGCGGTCTCTACTCTAGGACTCATCTGCTCCAACGGCCATCGGTCCTACGACTTAGGCCTCTGCCTCGAATTTTGCGGGCAGCGGGGCGGCGGCGGCGGCGGCGCGGCAGCGGGGCGGGCAATGCATACCTGTTCTCCAAACTAGCGGGCAGATCGCGCGGCACTATAGCGGTGTAGTGTTGTGTTCGTGGTTGTGTTGTCGAGATATTTGTTTTTATTCGCGAACGAAATGTCTGAAAAACTGCGACATCTTTTTGGTTCAAATTTATTCCTAACGCTCGATTTATTGTGGGCAAAAGAAGAAGTGGATCCCTACTATAGGGCAAGGAAAATAAATGACGAGTTTTATCGAAATTATGAAGAACAGAGACAAAATCCCGACAAATTCTACGACTAATAATTGGTTAATTATTCTTCTATTTTTATGGTTCACATCTTTGCTGTTCCATATGGGTGTCCTCTCAAAGATTGCCGAAATAATTAGCTCTTGCACGTCCGAAGACATTTTGATACGTCACAAAAAAAATGTACAACACTATACCTACAATGCGGACGCGCAACGCGGGCGGTCACCGCTTGACTGGAATGCACCGCTCGTTGCCCGCCCCCGCGCCGCTCCTGCACCGCTGTATTCGAGGGCCGGTCCATTTGATTATACGCGTAAGATCCTGCCGCTCCCGCGCCGCCGCCGCCGCCGCCCCGCTGCCCGCGAGATTCGAGGCAGAGGCCTTACGTGACCAGCTCACTGCCACTTCAGCCTGCTAAATTTGCAAGCTATGTCGGTGACTCCGTTTCTTTTCCGGATAACCTCATTAAACATAAAAAAATATAGACAAAGAAAATAAAAAAAAAAACGATATTTTTGTTAGAACCTTAAATACATACGTTACGTGGCAGGTTGTTTTCTGCGGTGGAATTTCGAGTTTGCTTTTACAGAATTGATCTGATACCTGTCGAGTGTTGTGCCATCAGATTATGAGATTGAGGAAGTCAAATAACTCGTAAAATATCTCCTGAATTTTGCAGTCCTCGAATTATAAATAACTACTGTACAAATCATGACCATGTGGAACAAGATTATCACCATAAAAAATTAAACAAATACTATCATTTGTTATCCCATTACCATTACCTTATTAAAAAGTAAATTGTTTTAAACAGTGTCACCCAGTAAATAGTTGTCTTCCATTGTCTTGTCTGATACTCCAGAGTTTTCTTTCAATCAACAGCCAATCGTTGTCCACTGCTGAACATAGGCCTCTCCCAAGGTGCGCCAAAGCTCCCTGTCCTCCGCCTTCCGCATCCAGTTGGTGCCCGCCACCTTCTTAAGGTCGTCGGTCCACCTGGCTGGAGGGCGCCCTACGCTGCGCTTGCCGATTCGCGGTCTCCACTCTAGGACTCGTCTGCTCCAACGGCCATCGGTCCTACGACATACGTGACCAGCCGTGGAGTACCGGCTTAGAATAGTACTCCCCCAATCTCATCCTGTGGGTGTCGTAAGAGGCGACTGAGGGACGGGGAAAAGGGGGGATGGGCAGCAGCGTCCCCCCTCCCATAAACATCTTACCCCCTACTGCGCTCGCCAACACGCCTGCCCAGCGCGGCGAGTATGGGCAAACCCCTCCCTAAATGGCAGATGCGCCCAAAAAAAAAAGAGTTTTCTTTATCAATATCAAATTGTAAAGGACTTATATCTAATCTATTATAATGTTAAGTACATCAAGAGTGTTTAACACTTTAATGGACAGCGAGGATGCGGAACTGATGTTTAGTTTTATACTGACTTTGCCAATTTATGACTTGGCCCATAGATAATATTAGTTAAATAACTTTGATTTAATTAATCACTACTTACACCATAAGTCTAAGATTATGACATAGGATTTGTATACAATATAAATTTAAAAATAAAAAGTTAAAAAGTGTTCAAAATAATAAAAAATAAATAAAAGTCTAATAATCAATGTACGCTTAAAATAAAAGTTTAACGTACCCGAACATATTCCAGGGTCTATATATTATATGAACTGCCCGTCTCGTTTTCGTTCTGGTGAAATAATAAAAAATCCTGGAACCCGATCACATCGCCACCTACCGTGCCCAAGCTAAACCATCTAGGGACCCACTCAAACACACAAAAATGTTACGTATTAAAGATAACCAATAACAATACACTGAAAACATTTACAGAAGAATTACCTTTATATATAAAGATTTTATATCTTACTATATATATATCTATATAGCCCCAAGGAAATACATATATGGGCTGTTTCTTTTCCCCTAAAACGAACACACGCATACACGTCGTCAGCTGTACAGAGAAAAACAGACGGTACCTAACACACCTACATGTGGCCAAGCTGCGTGCGAAAATTAGTTATTCATAAAGGAACTATTTTTAAATTTTATTTGTTTTTATTTATTTAAGTAATCCATGTAATACATGTAAATAAATGGTTATTATGTAGATTAAAATAATATAAATACAATTCTGCTCGACTGTACTAATATAGATCGCTAGATGTCTTGGAATCGTGATGTAGTTTATTAGAACCGGTCCTGTCATTCAACAGCGGTACGTTTCACGCTCCGGGAATCCACGACAACGGCTTTCATACGCAACTCTGTATCGCTTTGTACTATTTTTGCCAAATTCTGTTCGTACCTAATAAACTATTTGTCGGTGACAACATTGAGCAAATTCCTTAATCCTGATATTACAGTAAGTTCAAGTATATACTGAAGTACCGCGTATTCCCGCGAAGCTAAGGTATTTAATTCGTTAATAAATAACGCCTATCGCTTAATATAAGATTATATAGTTTATAAAAAAGCGTGGTGACTAATTTTCATTCAAGATATAGTATAAATTTGCCCAGTGTCTAACCAAATTGTATTTCCCTTAAAATCATTTATTTTTCTTCAGCGCACCGACAAAATTTCTTTGCAGCAGTTAAGGTTCCTAAGGATGGCAAATTGTTACTATTGTTAAGCCGGCTTTTTGTACATTATATACTTTGTGCAATAAAATGTTAAATAAATAAACGATCAAGACAAGAGAGAGATTGCATTGAATTATGAACATTATTTTGCAAATTAACGCTTAAGTTTTGGGAAACTCTGGAAAAGGTTATCTGCGCTGCAAAATAACCTACAGAGATAAGGCGAATCACACAAACAACATGACTGTAAACGTTATTTGTTCTAGAGCAGTCATATCATACCAGTATTTACAATAATTAACGGGATTCCCCAAAATATGTAACGGTTAGAGACAACGCACAGCGCAAAGAGTACATTAATTATTATTACGTCATTAATAACTCTTTTATTTTAACTAACTTTTTTGTTTCATTTGAAAATAACATCATCAACGTCTAAATATTAATATTAAATATTGAATTAAGTACGTTCTTAAAACAATATTTTAATCTCTAATCTATTCCGAAAGATAAATAAAACATATAAATTTGTATAATGTACACATGAACTCCTACATGAGATCCAAGTTTAGTTTTTAGCTGGGGTAAGTCCTTTCCTTTTCGGTCCCCTTCGAGACGGTCCCATTCCACCACGTTGCTCCAATGCAAATGAAAATTCAGTAGTGCTTGGCCGGATTTGAACCCGCGATCTTCGAGGTTCACTTGTTCTAATTTATTGAGGATAAGTCGAAGTTCAAGTGCATATGACGAAATTTTATAAAAAATACTTTAATAAACTGTAATAACGATTAAACGTGTCCAATTAATATGTAGCAACAATCTTTAATTTGGCACATTGGCAGTGTAAGTTGTTGGCATGTGGCAGATGCGTATGTAAAATCACACCGTGCGATTTTTTTTATATTTGCAGCCTAAATGACCACCGTATTTTTTTATGATTCAAGATATTTTCAACCACGAGAATGTTAAATTCACGAGTGTATTACAAGTGTTACAGGAATGCGAAAATAAAACTACGCGTTTTCTATTTGCAGTGCGCGTAAACGAATGCAATAATGCAATGCAATTTAAATAGATTCGTTTGTGCACAAATGATTATTAAAAAAAAACAAATCGACATAGTGTAAGCACAGCTTATAATGACCGGCGAATATTTTTTCGGTGAAAATAAAGCGCTTTACGCATTTGGCAAACTCCGTCATCGAGAGAACAACAAAGGAATATTATTTTTATCAATTGTAGGTATATTCACTGATAACATATTTATTTGTCATCAATAATACGGAGGAATGTTTTGTTTATTTGAAGATTATATTTGTACTTAGTAAGACACGACAGCCGTCACGATAGTCTTCTGTCCGGCGTTTTAATCCCGGAATGTGTCATTAAATGTTATTAAATATTGCTTTTTTAATAGATAGGTGGAGTGGCAAATGAGCTACCTTATGGTAAGTGCTTACCAGCACCAATAGACATTGGTGGCGTTAGTAATATTAATCGTTTCGTATTATATCGTATATTAGTTACACTGGCTCACTCACCCTTCAAACCTGAACAAAAAAATACAAAATATTGCTGTTTGGCGGTAGAATATCTGATAAACGGGTGGTACCTACCCAGACTTAGCCCTACCACCAAATAATTTTAAGAAATAATCAGTAGTAGCGCGGGTTAAATACCTTTATATTGCTAAACCTTTATACTTTAGAAATAATCCACTACTGGCTCCTGTTTTCTCTCGCTCTCTTTTAAAAACGCTTTAAGCCTACAGTCAAATTAACAAAATCAATATTCAAATATTTACAATATCAATTATTATTTTTGTTTTAGGTCTCTCTTACGATAACGATGGCTGGTATGATGATTACTGGTATGATGACGTAATAGACAAATCTTTTGATGATGATATCAAAGATCCAACTAAAAGCACAGCTATAGAAAATGATGCTTTGACAAAGACATCCCCAATCTATGCCGATGAAGATATTATTGCTGAGAATAAGGCATATAGTGATGAACATAGTATCAAATCTGAAGGCAACTTTGATGCTATAAGTGACTATCAGTTTGAAGATAATAGGTCGGATCTAGGAGAAGAAAATTTTAAAAACGATGCTAAAACGACATTGACTGATTACGATAATACCGATGGTAAAAAGGAAACTTCGAATGATTCCTCTGAAAAAATAAATAACGATCAAACATTACTACCAACTACCGTCACTGATAAAGAGAACGAAGAATTAGACTATTCAGTTAAAACTCCTAAACACATAACGGAAACATATGATGATTTAGCATATTCAAGCAATGCCAGTGAGAAAAAGATTATTGAAGAAACAAAAACCATTTTAACTGAAGATACAGGTAATGATTTTGAAGACTTTAAGTCTGATGAAAAAAATAAAGAAACTGACCTCAATGAAATTATTGAAGAAACTAGTAAACTATTAGAAGATACTCCAGATTCACTTGAGGAGGGTGAGCTTATTGAAGACGATTTCAATATTGGTGGTCAAGATATTGATAATGAATCAAAGTCTCTTGAGGATACAAGTAAGCAAACTCAAGAAACTACTGACGAAGATACAGTAGACAAAGCTTTTAATGACTTAATGTCTGATATTGATAGACTTCATGAAACATGGAGCAAATTAAAAGATTACGACGATGAAAATGTACAATCTTCAGAAAGTGAAGAAGACGGATCTTATGATTATGAAGAAATTGATGATGAAAACTTAGAACAAATATTCGATAATGGTCACGAAACTAAAACAGAAAAAGCACGTGAAGAAAAAGAAAGTGTTGAAGAAAATGAATCTGAAAAATCGACTCCCGTAACACAGACAGTAAATAAAATGTCTGATCCAATACTTTATCTTAATGATGCGTTAATGGCCAGTGAAGCTGAAAATAGAAACTTAGTAACAATTGGAAGTAATGAAAAAGCTCCTACTACTGCCACACCTGAAAGCAACAAAAATACTACAACACAAAAAGTGCCCGTTTTAAGAACAGCAGAGAAAATAGAAGGTTTAGACAATCCAGAACAATTAAATAACCTGTCTAGTGCGGAAGTGCATGAACTGATGCAAGAATTTCATTCAAAATATGGAGAAGAAATAATAAATGCATCCTTTTATTCGGAAGAAGCATACTACGTCACACTCACGGTTGATAAACCTGTAGTCATAACATCACCAAATTATCCGGATCACTACCCAACGAATAAAACCATAGACTGGATTGTCTCAGGCGATGGTATGGGAATCGAATTAAATGTAACCGACTTCGCGATCAACGGTCACGTTGGTGACTACCTACTTATAAAACCAGGTTACATCACTTTTATATTATATCAATTTAATATCCAAAATGATAACATTTAAAGATTATTTTCTTATTTTTACTTACAGTAGAAATTGGACAGATAAATTATCTATTAGAACATATTTGTAGAATTTAATTTTTTATTTCTAATAGGTACTTACCTAATAATACGAAAGAAAAAAATGACAACTGAATGACTATTTTTAGTTAATAAGATTATTTTTTGGGCCAATTGATTATTATGAATAAAAACCATTAATAACCACTTTTTTAATAAATGTATACATTTAGGAAGAGTTGACGAGAAAGGTTCTGAGGGTCTACTCTTCTCATACGTACTGCGTTCGGAGAGACGGTACCGTTTCCTGGACGTCGACAAAATGTTTATACGATTCGAAGCAAAGCAAGCTATGCAGTTTTTGAGAGGTTTCCGCTTAAGCTTACGTATGGTTGGTAAGTTAAATTTTATTTTATTTGATACAATTCAAATTATAGGCGTGGTATTAGTATAACAATATACTACAGCAGTATATTGTTTGCGTACTAAATACAAATTGTTACAAGCCGATGATATAATAATATATCATCCGTGATAGCCTGTGAAATTCCCACAGCTGGGTAAAGTCCTCCCATTGAGAAGTTTTGCGCAGCGCTACTCTAACGCGTCACGGTCATATACGTAATGTAGAATTTCATACCACACATAAAGGTTCTTTCACGATGTTTCCCTTCACCGCTAAGCACTAAATGTATTTTAAAAACATATTTATTACACGAAAACTTTGTCGTCTCGCAATTTTTGATTAAGATTCGTGCGTTCTGACAATGGGCCAGGAGACTATGCCATTACAGCTATGAGTTTGATAAGTTTGCGAAAATTTGGATATGTGTAATAAGATTCAGCAGGTATATATCATAGATAATAGTAATATATATAATAATAAGGCATATTACTCAACATAAGATTATATAAATGATAAAAAAGCGTCGAGTTGGTGTTTGGTGATTTCTAAGCAGGAGATGCATAAATTTTATTGTATATAATTGACACTGTAATTAAAGAATGAAACTGTAACTATAAGTTTCTTGCCGGTTCTTCTCGGAAGGAAATACATTCCAAACCTGTGGTAACTTTTCATTTAATTCAACATTGTAACATGGCGATTCAAAGTACCATGAGGGGTATACTTGAATAAAAATATTTGGTTTGGTTTGATGCGCTCTACTGTAGCACTATTATAGTGATCGAAGTTATAACACAGATGTGATGTTCATTTCTGAGCTGTATACAAGCTAAATGCTAAGTATGTACTCTTGTTGAATATCCTCATTGGAATTACCAACGTTTACAGTATATTACTATAATATTGATTCATAAGTGTGGCGATACATTACATGTTTGTATTTGTCATAATATTTTCAGAAATAACAAGGGAAAATACGAAATAAATAATTCAATAAAATAAAATAAAAAAATAAAATGTTTAATAAAAATAATATTTTTTCAGTCCCAAGACCTGGAGCTCCTGTACCAGAGCCAGAGCCCCAACCGGAACCAGCACCAACGCCAGTAGCCACTTTCACCTTGAATTTAGGTGGCGTTACGTTTGATGACTTCATTAGAATCGAGGAGCAGTTCAGGCTGATCATCGCTGATATGGCTACTTTGTACATAAATACAAACAAAATCGACCCTGGCATTAACACCACGTAAGTTACTAAACCTTATTCCAGGACATAGTCATGAAAAGGCTATTCATAGATAAGTTTATTTATATATTTAATTAGAACTACCAATATTACACGAGATAATATTAAGTCTTAGGTATACAGTATAATATCACGATTGATACATATAACTAAACTGAAGGGTGCTCACCATGAAATTTCTAACATAGTATTGCCTATTTCAATGGCAGGTGGAGTAAAAAATAAATAAACAACTATGACCATGAATTATCATGACGTCATTGGTCGAGATAATCTATGGTATTCATGATTAATTCGTAACAACGCTGCGTTTTGTTTGAATGCGAAGTTGTTATCGGGATGTTAGATATAAAACTATATTGAAGTTAATTAGAATAATGTTGAATTATAACAACATACATAGATTATATATAAAAAAATATATATATTTATTTTGTAAGTGTGTACATTGACCTCCTTAACAGCTGCATCGATTTTGATATATTTTTGGGGGTGATAAAGTCCCGAATAAAGAGCTTTTAGGAGGCCTTGCGATCGGATTTCAGGATTTTTTGGAACAAAAGTATAAATTTATTTCATTCAAATTTAAATTTTCAAATTTATTTCTTTTGTATGCATCAACATGTTTGTCTGTCCTGAGTCTGGGTGTATTTATTTATATAAGTATGTATTTACAAAAAGTAATGTAGTATATCAGTTGCCTGGTTTCCATAGTACAAGTTCTGCTTAGTTTGCTTAGCAGTACATTATTATTATTATAAAAATCACAATGTATTAGGAATTCAACGACCATTCACGAAAACCGACAACATAAATATGTGTTAGAAAAATCCTTTTGAAAATTCTAGAAATAATACATAACAAAATGGGCATGTATATTTTAACCTTCATTGTTAAATTTTATTAGACACATCGATATTTATCGATGTTGTATTCTGTAAGATTACTTATCGAATTTGTCCACAATGAAATAAAGTTTAATACTATTTGATAAGATAGTTCGTAGCCCTTAATCAATTACAAATATTTAATACGTATTGATGTTCAATAACAACAAATTTAAAATTTCAATAGAAATTATTAAAAAGTATGTTACACCTTAACAAAACATTCCATGACAGCACACAAACGCATTGTTTTACAATACTTACATATAAATATTACATTGCCGTGTCGTGTGAAAGAGATTTAACTAGAGCGTATTTAAACCAGTACAACAGAAGGAGATAGCTAGTGTTTGAAAAGATTGTTCGAAATGGAAGAAGTGTAGATTATATACCATTACAATTAACATAAAAAATTAAATAAATGCTTCTCCTTTGGAGGGGAAAGCTTAGAGCTGCTACCACGCTGCTTTTACGCGGACATGCAAACTGCATGTTTATGTAAAGATGTTTTTATTCTTCGTCTTCACGAATAAATTATAAATCATAAACAGAAATAAAGTACATGAAATTGAATGAATCATTGGTTCTTACCCGGATTTGAACTGGCGATCTTTGATCGACTCTCGATTAATTGAGATAAACATCAAATTCGTTCATATAAATGATTAGTCATTCAAGTTTTAATCCTAATATATAAAATTAAACTGTGCGCGTGTTTGTAATTATTCTTATTCTAAATGGTCCTGGATTCAGTAAGTGGTGCTGCTTAACCTTTTTTTTATCGCTGGAAAAAAGCATTACCCGTTTCCCCCACGGGACCAGAGGGTGGGTATGTGGGAATCGGTCTTCAAGGCGCCGAGTGCGCCCCGAACATCGGAATACCTACTAAAAAACCAGCGGTACCCTTTCCATCTTAACCAGGGTACCGCTCAATATAATATATATTTTTATTCTTAACTTATTAATTTGCCCAAACATTATATCGGTCAAACAAGACGCATAAGATATTCTTACATATCGTTTATAAATATAGCTGAGCTTTGCGTCATCAATTTGTTATTTAGGGATGTAACAAATGCATTTATTAACACAACAAAGGTTATCTGACACGATAATATAACACTAGACACAACATTAGAAATTGATTAATTAATTAATGTATGACGCAATATTTATTACACTTACCAATAAATACATTTTAAGCTCATGTTAAAAAGTAAGTACTAAATTATTAATTTGAGGTACTAATAATTTATTAATTTGAACTTTGACAATTTTTACAAGTGCATTGACTTAACGCCATCTTGGATTTTTTATAATTAAATATTATTTTGTAAGTTCAGCTTGTAGATCTAATTTTATGATTATTATATAATATAATATTTGTCTCGTCAAGGTCCTTTTAAATAATTAGCAAATTTTTTTTTTTTGCAAACATATGAAGCTAAAAATTATATGTTATTTAGTATAATTACACGAATATTGCAATCATCTCTTTGCATATTCATATTTCGGACCATGTGCAAGCCATTATTCCCGACTACAAGTTACATCAGTGCGTCCGAAAACAAGTACACGCCACGTACATGCCGTGCCCCAGTTTCGCACTTATTTACGTCACTTTGACCTAATAAAGAACTTATTTCGGAACACGTAACAGGAACGTACGACTAAACAATATACAGTGAAGAAGCGTAACAAGACAACGTCAATAATAAAATACAATTTCGTAATATAATAAATAAGAGAAAAACGGAAAGAAAAGTACGTAGTCTTAAATCATGTAGTGTGTGAAGCATGTAACGCGCATGCGCTCACAACGGACACGCGCAGTGGAAACGTCATATCTATTTTAGTAGCAAGCTTTCGTGCGGGACAAGCTTACAGTGCCACGCTTTAAAATTCAAATACACATTCACTCCTGTAAAATAAATCGTACGCTTTACAAACCACGCTTAAAGAATAATAATAAATAAAGTAAATCGGCTCTTAAAAATGGCATTCGCGCTACAAATTAGCAATAATAGCACCTAAATGTGATAAGCATAAGTGTTAAAATGCAGCAATGCGCCAAAAGATCGATGTCAGTATTCCCTGATGCCAAAATTTCAAAAATATAGTGTCAAATATTTAAAATGGAGCCCCTCATAGATAGAAACAACTTTGCCGTGAGTGCTATGGTCACCGTGGCGATGCAGATATTATTTTTCATGGTCGCCTCGCTGTCCCAGAGCGACAAAGTTACAGATTTCACTGGTGGTGCCAATTTTATCATAATAGCATTATTAACATTCTTCCTCGGCCAAGGAGGTAGCACGTTGAAGAGCTATGACAGCAGACAGCTAATGGTGACGGCGTTTGTATGTGTTTGGGGCGTGAGGCTCTCGGGATATCTCATATACAGAATTTATCACATCGGCCGAGACAAACAGTTCGAGGATCGTAAAAGCAACACTCTGAGGTTTGCCGTGTTCTACACCTTCCAGGCGGTGTGGGTGTATGTTGTTAGTTTACCCGTCATTATAATCAATTCACCGCACCACTCATATCCTAAGGCGCCTAAAACTATGACAACATTAGACTCGGCTGGTGCAGGCGTGTTTGTGATCGGATTATTAATTGAGACTTATGCGGACTTGCAAAAGTTTGCATTCCGTCAAGAGCCAGCCAATCAGGGCAGATGGTGTAACGACGGTCTCTGGGGATTGTCCAGACATCCCAACTACTTTGGAGAAGTAGTTCTCTGGTGGGGTATTTTTATAATATCATTGAATGTTATCGAAGGTATCGAATATATTGCCATATTATCGCCTTTATTCACAGCCGCCATAATATTGTTCTTATCGGGTATACCATTGCTCGAACGATCGGCTGACGAAAAGTACAAAGATAACCCAGATTATTTATATTACAAAGCGTCAACGTCACCCTTTATACCGATACCGCCAGCTATTTATGTAGAAGTACCGAAATTCCTTAAATGTATGTTGTGCTGCGAGTTCCCGATTTACGATTCAACGGGAGATGATTTCCCCGCTCCCACCATCGTCACCGAGACCACCAGTATATCGATGGTGCAGTCTCAGACATAGCTAACAAACGCCGCGCGCGATAGCGTTGCGGCAAAAGAATCGAGTAATCCAAAGAACCAGAACGACCAGAAGCAATTGTGATACACGGCCGAGGATATACCTCAAAAGAAATTGCCAAATTCGTTGCCATTAAAACAAAACATTACTTTAGATATGAATCGTTATAATATATACATGGAGAATTTAAAGCGTAGCAAGAGAGTTGCGCTAGGATTACTAGATGAAACGAAAGATATTATAGAGGGGATCTCAGACGAGAGTCCCATTACAAATATTAGGTTAAGATCACCAAACGATGACGTAGAATTAAGTGCACCGAGTACGAGTAGACACGAGAGTAAAAGGCCCGCAGAGTATGTGAAGTACGGCAAAATTACGTTCAACACTACGGCAATATTACATCACTACCCGCAAATACAGAATAACGTCCGTTCTGATAATTGCACCGCTCGACAAGCTGCTAGAAAAACAGATTTAAATACAACCGAAGAGTTAAAAGCCGATAATAATAATGAAACACAGTCTGAAACTAATAAAACTAAAAAATTAAATAAAACTAAGATTAACGATAATAATAATGATATGATAAAATCGAATTGTACCAAATCGAAACATCTAGAAGTATTAAGGAAACCCGTTAAATTTACAGAAGAAAAACTTGTATGAGATTTAGCCAAAAACTTTTCATTTAAAATTAAAATGAAAAGATATTGGCATAAGGTGAAAAAATACATATCGAAGTATAAGCTGTTGTAAATAAAATTAAAAAAAAGACTGGTATCCTGGATATATTGAACCTCGAAGTAAATGATAAAAGTTTAAAAGTCAGCGAGCTGTAACTTCGTTCATACGATAAGGTTTCGAAGGTGTTGTAGTTAGCGGACGCGTTACAATATGTAATAGAATGTACAAATATTTAGATAAAATAGTCGAATCCGTCTCAACTAGTATAACTTTCTTCCTATTACTTGTTACGTAATAACTACGTGTAAATAAATCTAGCTGTAGAAAATAATATCAGAAGATAAAGCTGATTAGCATTCGGTAAGTGGAATTTCACTTTAGTATTTATAATTTTTTATTTTTTATTTCGTACATTATTTTAACAGATGTTGCGTTTGTCGTTGTCATAAAATGAGTCAGAAAAATAATATTAAAACCCGAATATAATATAGGAATGTATGTGTGTATGTATGGAAATGAAACCTCCTGGCTATATTTTTTTTACTAAAAATTCGTAAAAAAAATATAAGACATGATACTGTGTTTCTTTGGCCGATTCTTCTCAGGCCACGGTATTTTTTTTTTCGAACTAGAGGTGTTTCTAATTTAACAATCAATATGTAAGTGTAATACTTCTACAAGATTTTGATTTGATTTGATTATAGTAAATAATACGTTTTTTTTAATTTGTATTACTTACATTTATTTTAGTGATTAAAAAACGTAATTATAAAGTATCTAGAAAATCGTAACTTGTGTTTAGTTTATGTTCAGATGGTCGAGTAGGTATATCCCAGTTGAATTTTAACCGAAGTTCGCGAGTTTGATTCCGGGCAAGTAACATCGAGTAATGAAGATATTGCTGGTAATTTCATAAGCGTAACTTGTATTTTCTCCTCGTACTTGGAGGTTAACGGAAACATCGCCATGAACCCCACCACCAACCTGATGTATTACTTGCCCGATTTTGATAAAACTCAGCTACAATTATTTCTAAGTAAGCTAAAATAACGTTCGCTACGGTTAGTTGGCCATTTGAGAAAGTTTTTAAAAAAATATACTAATTTAAAGGTTTTTACAACTACCTTACAATATTAATTTGAAGGATTAATACCAAGAAGAATCGACAAGAAACTGCAGTTAATCTATATTTTATTATAACGCCACGCTTTTCATTATCTATAATAAAATAATCATGTAATGTGCTTTATGTATTAGGACAGTCTAACACAAAAAAAAATTAAAATAAAAAAAATACATTTCGATATACGGTAAGAATCTAATATATATAATACTATACAATCACTGTTTTATTAATATAGTTTTCTATTTTTCGGTAGAAACGAATTTTCTAGACTATTAATAAACCTAGTATCCAATTAGCGACCGTGTTCTTTGTTGGATATATATATATTTCTCAGCATCTTGTGTTAGTTGACGTGAGATATGAAAGTTGCAAAAACTACATTGTAGTTAGAAAATAAGTTATATCTTTGATGATACAAAACATTTTTTTATTAAACTCACACTAGTGATGCTTATTAATCTTTAATTACTGGGTGGTAGCTTTGTGCAAACTCGTCTGGGTAGGTACCACCTCTCAGATATTCTACCGCAAAACAGCAATACTTAATATTGTTGTGTTCCGGTTTGAAGGGTGAGTGAGCCAGTG
Organism: Nymphalis io; assembly: GCF_905147045.1. Taxonomy (NCBI): domain Eukaryota; kingdom Metazoa; phylum Arthropoda; class Insecta; order Lepidoptera; family Nymphalidae; genus Nymphalis; species Nymphalis io. The sequence continues at coordinate 9,823,473 of NC_065910.1, read as the reverse complement.
TATTTACAGGTACAAGTGACATAACATCCTTCGTTCTTACCTTCGGGTAATGTAACAAACAATATCTTTAGGAAGTATATTTAACATTTTCTTATCGATAGATAATTTTTAATAAGGTCTTTAACGAATATAAATTTCGCTTATCTATCAATATTTTAGTTAGTAATTGATGATTGATTGAGTTATTATTTAAAATCTTTAATGAAATGCTTTATTACAAAACAACTTCTAACATTTACGAATACATAAATCGCAAAACATTCACACGAGTTAATTTGAATCGATTACTTGATAAATCGTAAGCGATTCTGATCGTTTAAAAAGACTTATTACTCTACTTTTGTTAAGCAAAGTTTAATTTGAATTAAATTCTCATTTATTTTCAATTGTTTATCGAGCAATAAATGTCGCCTGACCAAAACCGAAACTTTATGTACGAATAAATATTGTATAAGACAATGTATGTCAGAAAAATGTATGTATGTATGTATATATTTATCTTCCACTTTATACCATATGGAATATATATGTTATTTATGTATCATTTTCTTATAGTTGTTTATTTTATATTACGATTCGATGTGAATTTTTACCGAAGATCGCGGGCTCAAATTCAAGCAAGCTGTATTCATATTTCATATAATTTCTATGTTTGGATGTCGTTCTGCCACATGGAAACCCCCGATCCGAATTAGAACAATAAGCTCCAAACATCCCCAAGAGTAGAGTAGGAGGTAGCCTAGCAGAGACTGTGTTGCTGTACCTTTTTTTAAAAGAAATTATAAAAATAAATATCACGTATTTTACACTATAACCCTGCGACATTTGTATGGCGTAGACATTGCAGAAAAAGTTCCGCAATGCACCACACCATGGTGTCAGAAATAACCTTTGATAGGATTGAATAAGATTACTTTGATTTCCATCGTGCATTATTTGATATTCCTTTTATTTGCAAAATTTTATTGCACGATATTTATATCAAGAAAGAAGTGAAATAAATTTAATAATTTATTGAACGATATAAATTGTACAAAAGATTTAAAGTCAAAGTCATAGCCAAAATATACTTTATTCAAGTAACTTGTAAATCGTAATTTAAAATTTTAATATAATGCTACGGGTTGGTAATGTATATTCTATCGAGATGAACCAGCAAATAAACTTACGTTACTATTTTTTAACAATCAAAATAATGAACATGTGATTCACTACAATTATATTTATGTATCCTGTATGAACATCAACGAATACTAATAATAATAATATCCTGGGACATTTTTCACACACGGCCATCTTATCCCAAATTAAGCTTGTACAGAGCTTGTACTATGGAAACCAGACTACTGATATACTGCATGTACTATTTTTCTTTTGTAAATACATACTTATACAGATAATTACACCCAGACTCAGGACACAGACATGTTCATGCACACAAGTATCTGTCCTGCGTGGGAATCGAACCGACAACCTTCGGCGTGAAAGGCAAGCATCCGTGAAAGGCAAGCATCCACCAACCACGCCAACCGACTCATAATCATCAACCTATACTAACTCGAAACTCTTCTATAATATATATAATCCTGTACGGTATAAATAAGTCATAATTCAGAATGATAATTTTCAAGGCTCTTTCTTCGAAAATTAAGGATTTTTATATAAACTCTCATCCTCTTTATCACCTAGGGAAATAAATTTTAAAAAAACCTCCCTTAGTGTTAACTTATTATGTAGTAGTAACCATAGTCACAGTAGTTTTGGCTGTTGATGATGTCAGTCAGTTAGTTTCACAATATATATTGTTTCACAATATAAAGTGAATCATTTATTGTTTTACATTACTAATAAATACCAATTCATACATAATTTCCTTTGGTTAGTTTCATTTTATTAATTATTCTTTGGACACTTTTCTGTTGTTCATATTGTGTTTTCCCGTAATTGAACGTTTAAAGTTTTAAGCATTATCTAAATTTAAAATATAAAAAAATCAAGATATTAATCTTATATAGGAATAGGATATAGGTACTTAGTTTAGATTAACAATGAATTGAATCTGTAATAAAGAAAAATAGTTATTACCTTTATTAGGTACCGTAAAAGGTACATACATAGACAAATATTTTGCTGACTATATAAAAAATATTTTAAATTATAACATAGATCTATATGTATATATAACCTTCACGTAGCCGCCGACGCCTTCGAGCTAGTGTCAATAACAACTGTGTAAAGTTTCAACCCGATCGGACGAGCGTTGTAGGAATGCAGGCGACATAATCATCTGTTTAAAAAACGAAACAGATTTCGAATAAGATTCGAGCCCAGGAATAAATTGTCATCCCTTTTTTTCACCCTTAGGGGTAAGGGATACTTTTTCTTCAAATTTAAATGGTACCAAATGGGAAGTTAGCCCCCCCAAACAAAAAAGAATTTTTCAAATCGGTCCATAAATGATGTTTTGAGCTAACCAATATAAAAATTACCGTAATGAGAACCTCCTCCTTTGAAATAGGTTAACAAACACAGACACATACATTACAATTTAATATACAATTATTTTCTTTCTACCTGTGTGCACACAACTTTGAACAAAATTGATTCTATACCAAGGTTTAGTTATATATTGAAAAGTGTTTTTTTTTAGATTTAATAATATTTCCAGATTATATCAAAAGATTTCTTGAGAATATATATTATGTATTCCGATCCGTTGGTACCATATATACATTTTTATTTTAAAATAATTCCAATTTCATAATTTTTTAATTTTAATTATAGATAAATTTGATTTTAATTCCAATTATATTTTAATTTTAGTTTGAACTATTCCTGTCTATCATCCACTGTACAATGTATTCTGAATACTTGTGTACTGTATGATTAAAATCGTTCAATCAACACGACCGCTACACGAACAATCTAATTGATTAAACGCATAGCTTCGTTTAAAGCCCTTATTGATAACGATTGTTTCGTAACAATTAATTGATGGAAGAATTCTGACAGACAATAATATCTAATACACTTTTTATAACATTTTCAATTCGTTTTTATTAGCTTTGACTGAGCGGTATCTGTATCATTATTATCCACATCTTTATATAATTATATCGTTGGTCCTGGCCGGGCTGACTAGTAGCGCACATCCATAACTACTGAGTTTAGAATGTTGAAATGTGAAACGTAGACTTTGGAAGTTTCAAGTTGGAATATGAGACAGGAGAATTGACAGGAGAAACCGGGAAGAACATTCGAAATGTAAAACAGATGTCTGTATAATAAATACACTTGGGATTTCAATTTTAATAAAACTTATATTGTATGACTGTGGTATTGTACACTGAGTCTTATATTTTCCTAAATAAACCATATCATGTTCAAATAAAATAAAAACGCTTAAATTAAAAAAAAGTATAATTTTTTTTTTTATATAGAATAGGAAGGCATATGGGCCACCTGATGGTAAGTGGTCACCAAACGCCCTTAGACATTGGCATTGTAAGAAATGTCAACCATCGCTTATAGCCAATGCGCCACCAACCTTGGAAACTAAGATTTTATGTCCCTTGTGCCTGTAATTACACTGGCTCACTCACCCTTCAAACCGGAACACGACAATATCAAGTATTGCTGTTTTGCGGTAGAATATCTGATGAGTGGGTGGTACCTACCCAGACGAGCTTGCACAAAGCCCTACCACCAGTATGCACTTAATGCTTTATTTCGTAAAAATTATCAAATATTTAAACACGTTAATTATATGTTCTTTTTTTAAATTTCCATAAACTATTTAAATATATAATACAGGCAAGAGATGCAATTATTTACTTTAAATATAATTCCGTCACGATCTAGAAATACCTCCGCCGATAACAACGTGGAATGATGGATATAACCCAATGGCTCGCCTTTGATCGTTAAAGGTTAGATCTTGTATCTTAAATTAGTATTGGTTATATCCTAAACTTAACTTTGAACATTTGTCGTAATTCGTTCGTATCTTTAAAGTATTTACTTTGGTTAATGTAAAAACTGTTATTATATTATTTACGTACCAATTATGTTCTATGGATTTTTGAATCTTGAATTGAAAATAAATTATTTGAAAAGTGTGAGTGTGTGTGTGTTAATCCTTACCAATATTGTAAATGTGAAAGCGAGTTTGTTTGTTTGTTAAGCGACTACAATTTCAATCCTCATTATATACAACATGTCAGTATATATGTATATATACTTGATTTCGTAATTATATTTAACTATGTACATGTAGAAGCCGAGATTGCCTAGTGGTTAGAACGCATGAAGCTTAACCGATGATCGTGGGTTCAAACCAGGGCAAGCACCACTGAATTTACATGCGCTTAATTCGTGATTATAATTCATCTAGTGCTTGACGGTGAAGGAAAACATCGTGAGGAAACCTGCATGTGTCTAATTTTATTGAAATTATGTCATATATGTATTCTCCAACCCTCATTGGAGCAGCGTGGTGGAATAAGCTCTAAACCTTCTCCTCAAAAAGGGAGAGGAAGCGTTAGCCCAGCAGTGGGACATTAACAGGCCGTTACTGTATGTATATAGTGACTACCTCGTTGGTTTAGTGGCTCCATATAAGACCGTGGATCTCGAAGTCTCGAGAACGAACTTTTTCATCGAAAAATTTTCTATCCGTCTTGAAGTTGGAAAGCACGCTAAGCTGTCGCATTATGAGAGTGGGGGAATAGAGAGTGCAATTGTGTTCGAGCACACACTTCTGCAATATAATATGTGTTGCGTAGTTGGCTAATCTCTCCTGAGAATGGCCGCCGCGGCCGAAATCGTGAGAAGGACATCATCATAATAAGAAAGTTGGGATTAAGTTCTTATTTCGAATATTTAGCAAATATTAAATAAAAAACGTCCGTGTTCGATTTCGAAACATGTTACATAACATTTGCGTCAGTTCTTAGATGAAGAGCAATTAAGAAATGGATTTGTCTTAACGCCAATATCTAAGAATGCGTAGTATACTATTGTGTATAATATGAATAGAGCAAAACTATTACCTTTTTTAATGTCAATAATAAGGTAGCTAGTTGTTATATTCGTTTCTAAACGTTACTGCTCCGTACACCGTCATCGTAACGTGATTTGATACAGTCTATAGTCTTTTTCTAACTCTAAAAGTAAAATAAATCTATATGAAAACATTTTATCATTTTGTTTTAGTAGTTTGTTTAGTATAATTTTCATCTGCATCACATCGAATCTCACTTCAACGCATCGCACACAACAGAGTACCCAACTCCAAGCTTCCTATTAATTAATTAAAGCTATATTTGTCCGGGGTAATTGCCCGAGTTACAATTCGTGGTGATGTTTAGTATATAAATATATTCTATAGTATTTATGTAAACAGTGAAAAATATCTATGTGTCAATTAACAAATACATTCAGCTGATAAATACAAATCCACAACGATAAATTGTCAATATGATCTTATTTTGTTATATTTTACCAATAGCTGCTCCGCGCTTTAACCGCGTAACACGTTATTGTCTCATCGTTGCATGATATTACCCAATTGAAATCGACTAAAGATTAACAGTTACATGTCCCACTGCTGGGCTAAGGGCACCTCTCCTGTTTTGAGGAGAAGATCCGAAGAAAGATTTACTTGATCAATATATCTTTATTTACAATATAACACTTTTCAACTTAACTACTTTGTTGAGAAGTATGAACGAAGATTTACTTGATCAATATATCTTTATTTACAATATAACACTTTTCAACTTAACTACTTTGTTGAGAAGTATGAACGCCTACTATTTAAATAAAGCGTTTTATTTCATCATACTTATATTAACTTTAATTGAACCTCCAAAGTTTCGATAAAACTTAGTCGACATTCAAAACGCCATTTTTACGCGAAACCATAATAAATATCATAGATTATTCAAGATCTCAATTCAATGTCAAAGTAGTTTATTTGTCTTCACTCCTCTTGTGGTTGGAAATGGCTACCTCTTGTAATAAATGGACTATTTAACACGAACATATTTTTCAAATCGGAACGATATATACTGAGATTGGCGCGTTCAAACAAATAAAGCTTTATACATTACTATCGATTACGAATCAGCGGTACTTTAGTAAAATTTAAGAAGACATTCGTTAAACAGTGATTTCTCTATTTCTGTCATTATTGATTTGATAATCGAAAAAAGAAGACGCGGTATTATTTCACTAACATCCAGACTGTATTTAAACGATTTTATAGGTAAAGGCGTAGTAAATATTATTTTACATTATTTAATTAAAAGATTAAATAAGTGATATATTTTGTCATAAGCAGAAGTCAAGGTCAATTCTACAGCTTAAGATGATGCTTGAGCCGATAGTGTCCAGCGAACAGAACTCGTAATTCTCGACAGAAGATCGACGAAAAACCGGTGATAGATTTACATTTAGTTTATATATTACTGGTGTATTTATTTATTACTGTTGGTAGGGCTTTGTGCAAGCCCGTTTGGGTGGGTACCACCCATTCATCAGATATTCAACCGCAAAACAGCAGTACTTGTTATTATTGTTCCGGTTTGAAGAGTGAATGAGTCAGTGTAATTACAGACACAACGGACATAAAATTTTAGTTCCCAAGGTTGGTGGCGCATTGGCGATGTAATCGATGTTTAACATTTCTTACAAACCAATGTCTATGGGCGTTGGTGACCACTTACCATCAAGTGGCCAATCTGCTCGTCCGCCTACCCATACTATATTCGAACATAGAGCCTTCTTAAATAATAATAAATCTACACTTTGATTTGAAGAAGCAAAAAATATCATCCATCAAAATGAATAGCAAAAACATTAATTTTTTAGATTTCTTACTAACGTAAATTTTAAGGTTCCTAATTATTAAACACAAGCTTTTATTGTAGTCCTAATTTAAAATAATTTAAATCTTGTATTTTATATTATATCTTCCAATTCTAAAAACAAGTATATAATTACAGCCCCAATCAATTATGCAATTCACTTCAAATTTAGTTGCGCAATTTATCACACGAATACTAACAGAATAAAAAAGCTAGTGAAAACACATACTAAATCTCTTCGTCAGCAGATAAAACTAGTAATGCAACTAATAAAACTTGCAATAACGCCATTAAGATACAAAGCAAAAGATTGGACATGAGCCAAGATCACAATCAAGGTGCCGGAAACGGCACAGATACACTGAATATTTAATAGCTATGAAATACAGAACATTCTTTCCACAATGTCTGCAACGGGTTAATAAAAACTTTTGCTCAACTGAAAGAGCAGCGGCGGAACCATTTCAAATTCTTTGATGTCGAGATATCTATTGTCGCGTCGTATTCCTTTATATTTCATTATTCTTTAAAGCATAAAAGAAATTTTGACTTTTATTTTGTTTTCCGTTTTTTTCTCTTTGTATTGTTTAGATATGTCATGAGTCATGAGTCGGATGGGATTTCCCATCGAAAAAATTTTGGCGACCATCCAAATTTGTCTAATTCGATTTTTTGGGTGTCGTTTTTTATATACTTTGGTCGCGGAATAGAAACTAAACATTCAATGGGACTTCTATGTTTTTCAGCACTGGCTTTTATTTATTAACATATTAAATCTATTTTATTTTTTTAAATATGAATAATCTATCTTCCTCGTAATAAATAATTAGATGATTTTTAAAGAAATACTATGTACTGTGTACTATTTTCATCTATATTATGTGCAAAATGATGCGTGTGTAGACCCGAGCATACTTATTAAGACAGTAGACAAGCGATAATATCAATTTCATTTCAGTTTATTGTCTTTTGTCTCTTATGATTGTTGTTTTATAAACAACGATATCTATTACTTAATAATTAGTTTTCTTTTAAATTTTAGTTAAAAGTAACCAAACGGTTTACCAGATTTCTTTGATATTAGATAATAAGACCGTCTTTTCACAAAACATCCTTTTTATTTGAATTATTCTGATAATCTGTTCTTTACAAATGTGTATTCAATGTAATATATTTTGTTTACAGAATAGAAACGACACAAATAACAAGCAAAGCGCTTTGCTTCCACAACTGGCCAAAATTCGAGCTTTGCACTGAAGTCAGATTCGGAGTGCCCATCGTGTATGATGTCAATGATGTCGAAGATGAGGATGAAGAAAGAGAACCGAGGTTAAACGAAGAAGACTTGAGGAGCATGTGGGAAACTTATTCACAACGCGACCCCTTCGCAGTTAGACTCAGAGTGTTAGGAATAACGGTAAGGATTTAATACAAACTTTATAATTTAAGTACATTATCAAGTTTTCAGTTCTGATTTGAGGTGCCATAACACTGGCTCAGTATTATTACAGGCACAAGACATGCCATCTTGGTTTCAAAGGTTAGTGGCGTATTGGCGAGGGAAGCGATGGGTAACATTTCTTACAATGCCAACGTCCATGGGCGTCGGTGACCACTTACCATCAGGTGGCCCATATGCTCGTCCGTCTACCTATACTATAAAAAAAAACTTATAATTCGATCAAATTTTAAGTGATATTTTTCACAAAAAAGTGCAAATAAAATATAGAACAAATATCTATTAGAAGTAAAAACACTACTATAAATTACAATATTAAGTTTCACCGCAATTCAAGAAAAATTGAGACGTATATCTTCATCTTAAAGCATGAACAATATGCTTTTCATCTCGCAAACACAAAATGCTTGTACTAAGAATTAGAATAACAATGGTCTAGCTAGACCTAGCTGGATCTAAAGTAGGCAAAGAATTGTTTAGCTCTGCAACTGCAAAAAATACGAGCGAAACTTTTCCAGTTGCGATTTTGTGGCTATTGTTTGTAACTTTTTATTTACATTGTGAGTTTTAGCACATTGTTTTAATAATTTCATTTCTCTAATTTCTCACATTAGGTACAGATGTAACATTTTAATTTTTAACATAGATTTACTTAATCTTTTCTATAATTAATTACTTGCTTTATAGGTCACTTTAATTTTATTAATAATAATTTTTGTTAATCATAAATTAGTTCTCTTAAATCAGTAATTTATCATTTTTTAATTAATATTATTTAATTATTATTATATGATTTTCAATGTATTTCATTCGATAACGTATATTCTGTCAATTTCCAGGAGTATCAAGTCCCCAACGACCGCGGCACGCTGATCGTGTGGCTCGTCATCGCCGGAGGTGTCGTCATCTCCATGGCGATGCTGGCCTTTGCACTTTGGAGATTCAGCTGCTTCGCGGATTACACTAGGTAAATTTAATTGTATCACACGAAAAAGTGATGGCTCAGTGGTCAGAACATGTGAATTTTACTGATTGCGGGCTTAAAGGCAAGGCAGGCAAGTATCACACTATTTCACGATCGGCGGACAACATGATAAGGAAACCAGTATGTGCCTGATGTAAAATTTGTGTATCCATCAACCTGCATTGGAACAGCGTGATAGCATAAACCCCAAACCTTATCCTCAAAATGAAGAAGTCTTCGCCCCACAGTCGATTTCATTTCCTAAGGTTTTTCATGCGTTGTCCAATACATAAAGACATTATTTACTAAAGCAGGGTTTCATTAGCGTATGTGTCGTTTTACACTCACTTGAGCTGATAATCGGAGACTCTCAGAACAATAGTAATAAAATTCGATAAGGACAATCTTCGTAGATTGTAGTAGATAACTACTAACGATTATCATTACATGTTTGTCTATGCTGATCGTGGAATCTATAGTTCTACGTGCACTGGAATCAGAAAAATGTCTTCGTAAACACGAATTAATTACACGATTAAATTACATCATTTCATAAAAGAAAATGCTAATAAAAATATTAATAATTATAAATACCCCTGACTTTTCATCGAATTTAAGTTTTGCTTTTTAAATACGTACTTACTCTTACTTAGCACAATTTCTAGATTTAGATACATCTTAGCAAGCTAATGTATTGGTGGTAAGGGTGGTAGGTAAAGCAAAATAGCCTGTAAATATCCCGCTGCTGGTGAATGACCTGCTTTCCTAGAGAGGCTTAAGTTGGGAATTTATTCCACCAAGTTGCTTTAGTTCGGGGCTCGATGCGTGGTAGATTTTCATCCGATGAATGGGCACGAAAATAAATATTACAAAATAAGCATATGAAAATTTATAAATGCATGTTCGAAATTGAATTCACAATCGTCGGATTAGATTCAAGTTTATTTTTTAAGAAATGAAGAAAATATAAAGCTTTTGCATAATTACTTTGTCAATTCAATGGAATATTAAATATCAAATTAAATGTAAATATGAGTGGTGATTATAATAATGTAAATGATTAAAATAAAGATAGAAATAGTCGTAATGATAAGGACCGAGTAAACACTGATAACACTCGTGATAAGAGGAAAGTTAACAGTAATGTTTGAGTTAATAATAAATATATTTCGCATCAATATGTTTGAATTGAATATTTGATGATAGAGTGGAATTCTCCGTGAGAATTATTTTATCTTTGTAGGGTGTGTTACATGTGTATAGGTGTATGTTAAAGGAGTACGGTGGAATAATCTCCACACTATCTCCTCAAAAGGAGACTTATCTGGTTTCGACTCTTCTCTAGCCTTCGCCTTAGTCCAGCAGTGGGACATTAATACTTTTACAAAATAATATTTTTAACTTTTAAATATTTCTGTTCCAGAATGCCATCATTCAGCGACACAGACAGCGTGAAAGAGAAGCGTAATCTGGATCTGTACCCCACACCGCACCAGACTCTGCCTCCTCTCTACTCCGAGACCGACTACAAGTGGGCTGATGCCAAATACGATGACTCTACTAAAGGTAGTAAATTAACCTTTAGTTACGTAAACCGTGGCTCAGTGATTAGGAAACGTAAATCTTAAACAAAGACTATGGGTTCAAAGCTGAACAACCGCTGCCTTTTCATGAGCTTATATAATTTAAGTTGTAAGGGAGAGTAAGGGATGAAATTCTGACACTCATGTATCTACCATCCTTCACCGACGCATCGTGGTGAAGTAAGCCCCAAACCTTCTCTTAAGAAAAACAGAGAAGGGACCTTTGTGCAGCTTTGTGCATTGTTAGACTATTGTTGCATCCCTTTCTAGCACAACCTTATGTCAATCTTTCACTTAATTAATTAGGGATAATCCAATGTGTTTCCTAAAAAACACACATTGCTAGTAATCCGGTTTGTTAGTTAATTCTATTCTTGTTATGAACAAATCGTTTATAAAAGGTTTTTAAAACTGTAATTTTATTTTCAGTAGACGTAGGCGGTTACTCCAATGGGAGTTACATGCATAATGACATCTATGATATTGACTCTGACGAGGACGCGATGAAGCCTAGCGATAGGTTTGTATACATTTAATTACAGAAACACTCATTATTAACTCATTTGCAATTGCTTATGATTTTAATCTTAAAATCTAAATGATCTTATTAATTTGTTATAATATTCTAATTTTATTATTATATGCGAGAGTTTATATGTTTGCTACAATCACGCTCGAATAGTCCGACGGATTATAGTAATATTTGATATATAAGTGTATTATATCTATACCATAAAGTACTTTATTAATTATTCATAAAAAAACTTCCTAATTCTTCTTAATTTTCAATACAATATATATTTTCTTGACTAATTTCAAATACTCTAAAATAATTTGTTATTTCTTAATATCATTGCTTGTTTAATCATCGCTTGACCGTATGACGTCATTAAATATTTATAACATTTAATCATCTTTCATCATCTTATACGTCATCGCTTAATCACAAAACTGAGTCGAATACTAGTGCTCAGTTTACTCAAGCTCAGTCATTTACAGGTACACAACAGACGTGTAGCCGTAACTCATATGTTTATATATAATCGGTATGCATTCTTCTTACATACTAATAATTCTTTAACATTTCTTATGGCCCTGTCTATAAATGTTTAGAAGTGATTAGTAAACAATGCCGTCTTCTTCTTTCGTATGTAAAATCAATGATGACAGAAAGAGATAAATCGTTGTTTACCTAAACACCCACTAACAACGTTTATAAATAAGGGCGTGTTTTATATTTATAGTTTTCTACTAAATAAGTTATTATCTTATAATTCGTGCCAATAACTAAAGTATGGTCAGCAAAAACATTATCAATTTTATTTATTATTAATCTTATTTCTAAATTTATGCTCAATTAATAAATTACAAGTGAATAAATAAACCTGACAGACAATAGTCCTCGAATGGCACGGTCGCCATTTATAAATATATTATTTATCGGCACGAGTTATGCTATTGTATTTATTGTTAACATATAATGGCCGCTGAGAGAAAAGTTCCGTACGGGTCGGTGATCAAATGGATGATGTAACTTTGAAGCGGCAAAAAATTACGATAAAAGATACTAATATCCTGTAATTGCTCTAATTACGAATAATATAATTTGAAACTATACAATTACGTCGAATTACAACAAATTGGCGCTGTTAGAATGTTATGTCAACTGTTGATTTGTGTTTTATGTCACATGACCAAATTGCCAGACGTCAGGAAAATATTTTTTCATCGGTAGGATTTTTTTTACGCTTAATAGAATTGAAACTTCTTAAAAAATAAAGATATCATAAATGCCTATTTACTAGGAGTGACAGGGACAGAGAGATTGAAAATGTCAAAAGAAATCAACAAAATAAAATTTGCATGAAACCTCGCGCATGTGCGACACTATGTTTTTCTATAACTTTGTATTATTGTGTATACGTCGCTCTCTTTTGCTCCAATTCTTTTACGCCATTTCTTTCTTCTCTTTCACGTAACGAAATGCACCTAATCGTGACGCGTCATTAAAATTTTCCTCCTCTCTTCTCAACTCTTTTCCACCTTCTATTATCGAATGCCTATCTGAGAAGTTTCACTTCAAAAACTTTTAAATAATGTTTTCTTTGTTTTTTATACCATATATTAAATATATGAATCTTATGTTTAATTTATAATATTCCAGAAATTCCGGCATCAGCCCACGTGACATATACAGTGTTTAAGCGATACCGAAGGGCGAAGTTATGCTTTTTATAGCTATTATTCGAGGCTTAGACTATGATATTGTGATTTTTAACCATTTGTTGTATGAACTCCTGTTTGCTTTATCATTTTTAATCTGTTGAAATATATTTTAACTTCCTTAAGAATATTACTCAACGAACAAATTGAATATTATTAATTACGTGATATTAAAACTTATTTACAAAAATATGTCTACTAAAATATTATTTACATAATATAGTATATATATATATATTAAAAATGAAGTAATGCAAATAGGAGTTTTTTAATATATTAAGCCTAAGCTACATAGGTGTTGTATACAATATAGTGTATAACTTATACATAATTATACATAGTGAAAAGACTAGCTGGTATACTTACCTATTGTTGTGATTTTTATTAAAATAAAATTATAGATTTTAACGTACGTTATAAATTATTTTAAATTCTTCTATAAATTATATTGGTAATAAATGGTTGTATTTTTATTTTTTTTTAGTTATAGCTTTTTTCTTTTTTTTACCATGAAACCTCTTTTCATTAAACAATATTCATATAATCATCCATCTAGCTTTTTTAAGACTTGAGAAATTGGATGGAAATATTAATGAATGGAAATATTACAAAAATATAATATTAAAATGATAATTATGTTGTTTTTTTTTAACATTCGTTTAATAATATTAAATGTTGTGTAAGTGTATTCTGATTAATAGAATTACAAAATTTTCAAATTAAAACCTTTAAAGTGTGCCATTAATAATTGTAATAATCCTAAAAAAAAACTATAATTCATAATTGGAATGTTTCTAAAAGTAATTAAAAATTTTATCATAATTTTATATTTATAAACAAATGTATTGATAAAAATACACAAATTTATTGAATTAAATAATTTTAAAACTGGGATATTGTTTTTTTACATTTATTGTTTATATATTATATATGTATAAAGCTAGTTGAATCAAAGCAAAGGAGGTGCAAATTAACGAAAAAATTTATTTCTGTCATTGAAATTTTTATATTTATTAAAATGTTATTGTTCATATGAGTAAATGCAACAACTTACGAAGGACATATTTTGGTGTATTACCAATTTATTATAATATATATAATCAAGATAATACTGCTGGTAAGTGGTAACGACCGCTCATAAACATTGAGGTTGTATAAAATATTTATTAAAATATATCGCCAATGTCCCATCAGCCTTGGTGCCTGTTTTAGTGACTCACCCTTCAATTCAACACAACAATACTAAGTACAAATTGATGAGTGGGTGGTACCTATCCAGGCTGGGGTGCACAAAGCCCTATCACCAAAATAGAATACTTTAATTAAATTCGTTTTTACATAACAAATATGTAATGTTATGATGGTACAAGAGTGCTTTAATATTACATTACAGAACGCAGAAGCTTATTCCGCTAGGTCATTCCACTGGCGGTTAATGGATAATAATATATATGTATGTATGTATGTATATATGTGGCAAGATTTTATCTGTCATACGCAGATTTACCGCGATAGTATTTTTTAATTTTATTTTTATTAATATATATAAGTAGCTAGAATTAAATCAAATAATATAACTAAATATATTACGTCATGCGTGGCAATGCTTATTTGATTAAAAAGAAACACCAAACGATTGACAAGTAAAATTCTTAAAACAAAAATTAATGACAAATATTTCGCATTTTAAATATTTAGTGAAATTGAAAGTCGACGTATGTTTCTATGACATTGCAAAGCAGCCGTCATCGACATAATTAACATTATAATTGATACTTCACAGTAAGCAGTATTTAACTAAGAATATTTAACTAAGAATACAGTTAATAAATAAAAACTATTACGAGATAGCAATCTATGAATGAGTCTGTGTGAGTACGTTTGTGTGTGAGCTTGTTTTAGTGTTTGTAAGTGTGTATTGTATTTATAGTAGTTTTAAGTTGTATTTTTATTTCCCTTTTTGTGGTGTGTATAATACCACAAATCTTCTGTCAGACGCACTAAGACACTTATCGTTAGTACACTATAAAATCCCCAACGCATTTAACTAGTATTGGGAATATGTCTGAATATTTAAAAAGTGGTAATTATGTATCTTATTTGACAGTAGGCCAGAATTCAATGAATGAGTAAAGTCGGACATCCTTAAAGTGATTATTTTACCTATATATAGGAGATATTTTTTTATTTCAAATAGATGGTTTACGCGTTAAATGGGCCATTGTGATAAGTGGGGGGTAGGTTTACCCAGCAGGCTTTTTTTGGCAGGCAAATGACTACTCCACCTGATGGTAAGTAGTAGTAGAGTCCAAACACGACAACGGCCAGTACAGTCGGGAAGAATGTTCTGCACAAGCCGTCCCCGCCTTGCCTGCCCACAAGATGCCTCTTCACTCCTCGTTTGAAGGAACCCGGGTTGTAAGAGGAGGGGAACACGTGAGCTGGTAAGGAATTCCTTTTTTTGGAAGTGCGACAAAGAAAGGAGTTGCCAACGTTCTTTGTGCGCGATGGAATTGATGTCACAGTTAGTTAGTTAGCTGACAACTATTCTCGATTGCGGTTAGACTATAGCAAATACGACTCCATTGAGAAGCCGTTACATTTGTACTTGTAATTATCAAATGCAATATGATAATTTGTGATGGCTGCTGTAGTTACGACCGGACACTTCTCTACTGATAGTGACATTGACTTGAATTTAATGTTTGTTGTTGTATAACATTAAAGAAAAAAATAATATTTATAATTCATCTCGTGCTTGACGGGAAAGAAAACATCGTGAGGAAACCTGCATGTTTCTAATTTCACTGAAATTGCCACATGTGTATTTCACCAACCCGCATTGGAGCAGCGTGGTGGAATACACTTTAAAACCTTTTCCTCAAAAAAGGAGAGGAGGTCTTAGCCCACCCGTGGGACATTCACAGGCTGCTACTATAACTTTAAAGTTAAATTTTTAGCCAATTCTAATTCAAGAGTAAAGACCAACCATACCGTTTTGCTTCGAAGTGTGCAATAAATAAGCAATATTGATCTTGGTGTAGACTTATTTTCCTTTAATTGTATTAGGAAGGCAGGCTAGTGGGCCACCTGATAGTAAGTGGTCGCCACGGACATTATAAATAGTCTATGGATTTTTTCATAAATGTTGCCTACTTACTACCAGTAATTTACTACCAGTAAATTCAAAAGTGGATATAAGTAATCTAAAATTATATTTTAATTAATTTAAGACTGTAGTGAATAATATAGCAGAGCTATTAATAATATTTTTTTTACATGCAGTCTAAGGTTCACAGGTGGTAGGGCTTTGTGCAAGCTCGTCTGGGTTGGGACCACCCACTTCGATGTTATGTCCCTTGTGCCTGTAATTACACTGAGTCAGTGTAATTACAGGCACAAGGGACATAAAATCGAGTTCCCAAGGTTGGTGTCGCGATGGTGATGTAAGGGATGGTGAACATTCCTTACAATGACAATGTCTATGGGCGTTGGTGACCACTTATAATATATTTAAAAAAACAGGCAACATAATGCCTGTGTAATAGGTAACAGCCGACTGATACATATATACTTTTATATAAGTCTCATTTCATTTTCAGTCTGATTAGTTTACTGACTAGATTATGATGATGTCCTACTGACACATTGGTTGATCCATCACAGCGGCTATATTCAAGGGTGGCCAGCTAACTATACATATAAGGCACATACCATGTGCAAACACGAGTATCTTTCTATTTTACCATTAGTCGGGCTACCTGAGAGTGACTTGCCTACTTGCCTTCCTAAAACAAATTTACAAATTGTCGGTGAGGAACATGTTTTTAAATATGACATAGGAAATTAATTAACAGAAGCATTATGTTTCGATATTAACTTATACTTATAACAAATATATTAACTTCCTTTTGAATGAACTGATGAAATGAACAGCCGAGATGGCCTAGTGGTTAGAACGCTCCCTGAGGAGAGCTGCGCCGAGCCACTAGCGGAGCATGGCACGGTAGAGGCCGCGGATGCGTTATATCAACACGATCCCGCAGCCGATCCGTGCCGAGGACGGCCATCGCAGTGGTTTTAGTGGGTAAGAATCCCACATAACCCAGTTCCCCCCTCCCAAGGGAGCTGGGTACCTTTCTGAAGGTTTCCACTGCCTGAAAAAAAAGAAAACAAAAAAAGTGGTTAGAACGCGTGAATCTTAAACGATGGTCGTGGGTTCAAACCCGGGCAAGCACCACTGAATTTTCATGTGCTTAATTTGTGTTTTTAATTCATCTTGTGCTTGACGGAAAACATCGTATGTCGATGTTTCATTGAAATTCTGTTACATGTATATTCTACTAACCCGCATTGGAGCAGCGTGTTGGAATAAGCTCAAAACCTTCTCCTCAATAGCGAGAAGAGGCCTTAGCCCAGCAGTGGGACGTTAACAGGCTGTTGGTGTTACTTTCGAATGACGTACAAATTATGACAAATGACTAAATCATAAAAATAATTAACGAACACACATGACTACATGAGTGAAAACATAAGAATTGGAATGGGATACTGTTTACTCAAAAAATTCTAAATCGACAAGCCTGTAGAGCTATTATGTAAGAACATAATAATTATAACATTTCAATAATACTCGCGTCAAAATACATAGTATATCACTATAAGTTGGTTGTCAACATTTAACGGGTGAGTAATGAAACGATTTCTTACATAATTTACATATAAATATAGAAATATTCCAGTCAGCTTATCATCTTGGGAATTACAACAAAATCCATTTATTACTTTTAAAAAGTCATAAGAGATAAAATACGATCTCTCCGCTAAAGGAATTTTGACGAGAAATCAAAGAAATATTATTTTGTTATTATAATAGCTATTATTATAATAATTGTAGAAATTACCCGACGAGACGAATGGTCGGAATATATGTTAAAATTTCAAATCGAGGAAGTGTTTATTGAATTTAATTGGATTATCTCGCAGACGTTGAATGCCATCTCTATTGTATAAACAATGAGACGTACTGCTACATGTGTAAGATTAAGTACTAAAATATTTTTACACTATCGGTTTATTTGGAAAAGATTTTATAAATGAATTATTCTTCTATTTTTATAAGACGTGTACATGAAAGAGCATTGAAAATATTTTTAAAAACGTACAAAAATATAACTTGGATTGCATGGAATGGATAACTGTTTATACTTTTTTTTTTAATTGTAAAACTACAAAATCAATAGAATAAGAAAACTAAATGTTTTCTACATTAGCCTACATAAAAAAAATCAGCATATTAATAATTTAAATATAATAAACTCCGTCGCTAAAAAATAAATTTTGATAAAACAAGATTAAGTAAGCGTCTTCTTTACGCAGATTAACCCGCAGCATCCGTACAAGGTCGCTCCGGTCCAGGCCGCCTAGTACTCGCTCTTCACTCGCGCAATTACCACTGATAATAGTGATAACACTATCACTTCACATCATAGAAATTACGCTCTTCGCTAATGATATTAGCTAAATTTCAATAAGTGTAATATAATAATATTATAAATATAATGTTTATTTAATAACTAAAATAAAAATAGTAATAAAAGTGCTGAAACTTATTTCTTGATAGAAAAGTTACAATAAGTGTTGAAATGGAAGACAAGGCACAGTATATAGAATACGAAAGAATTAATCAACTTTATGACGAATGTCTGGACTATTTAAAAACAGTTAAGGGAGAGGAATCTGATGATAATAACGATCCAGGATACGAAACAATACAAGAAGTAAATAAAAACACATCTGATAACATCGAATCAATTTACAGTGTACCAAATAAAACTTACAAATCAGGCTCCGATGTTGAGTTGAAAATTGAAAATGAATTGTTATCAAATGAAAGTCTAAATTCTAGTTGTAAGTCTGAAAGGTTGAAAAGTCTATCTCAACAGCTACCTAAGATAATTATTACTCAAAGTAATACAAGTTTGAATATAAATAAAGGTGAAAAGGCTAAAGAAGAAAATCACATACGAGTAGCTCCGGCACGGAGGAGCGTTATGACAATATCGGAAACGATTAAAAGGTAAGATGTCAATTTATAAAATGAACATTGTAGTACTGTATTAATTAATTAAATACTTGTATATTCCTTCAAACCTTCTCCTCAAAAAGAGGAGAGGAGGCCTTTAGACCAGCAGTGGGACATTCACAGGCTGTTACGGTTACAATTACGGTTGTATATTCTGCATTTCTCAAGTTTATATATTGTTTTATCCACGCTAGTTTTATCCTCGTTTAGATGGAGTAAACTTAAATAAATGTGTTTTACAATGGTTTTGAAGAATATACTGTTGATATTTTAAAAAAGTTGATACAGTTTCTATCTGAAAAAATTTACATACTTTATATTTGTAAAATGACTCGTTTGTTTGAAGGAAACGTGTTTCTACACGAATATTTAAATAATTTTACAATTATTATAAGTAGTTATGTAAATAAATATCTATCATATGACCTTAATATTACTCAAAGTATAATGTTTACGAAAAACTTTATTACGAAAAATCCGTCCGTTTATTCCTATAAGAAACTTTAATTTTGTCGCTTAGCAATTTATAATTATAATTCAAATGAATTCTAAAAGTAACTTTCCATTGAAATAATAATAATGACTAGACTTTTATTTTTAAATTATAATTTTAGAAGATATCATCTTAGTGATAATGTTCATAGCTTAATAACTCATAATATAGTAAATCCAGAGAGATTGTGATATTCATGTCCTCAAATAAACTATTTAAATAATTCCACGTCCGATGTCCACAAGGGATTTAGTCACAATCAACTCGTTCATAACATATTATGTGTTTACAAGTAACATATTTGTCATGCTAATAAAAATATCGCTATGGAAATTAACGTATTTCCATATGGCTTGAGCTTTATAATAGAAATTATTATAATAATAAGGATTAAATTAGAATGAAAACATTATTTAGAATGTTTTGTTTCTAATCGTCTCATTTTAATGTGAATTTATTGTAATTGATTTGAATGCCTATCTGAGGTCTTTTTTGAGGTCCCCTTAATTTGATTTTGGGTTTTTTACTTGTATATCTGCGAGTTTGTTTGTTCATATGTTCGTGACTGTTTATTTCGGGTAAATAATTCTCGCGTTTCGTATAATTTGATTCAGTTTTCGTCACATTTCATTAAGCAACAATAACTTTATTGTATGTAATTAACATAACTATGTTAATTCGTGGAATGGAGTTACTACTGAGTTTCTAGCTAGTTCTATTCTGTAGAATCTATATTTCAAACCATATAACTTTAAATTTAATTTAATACTGTAACCAGATGATTCGAAAAGTTGATGATGGATCTATATTACTCTTTCACGCAAAAACTACTGACCGGATATGGTTGAAATTTGGTATAGAGATAGTTTATATCCTGATTTAAGACAAAGGCTAGCTAAATTTAAGTTAACATCTCCCCTCCCCTCACACGCAGGCTAATTCTGTTTTATTATTAAAGAATATTTTGTTTAGAATGAAACCAAAAAGTGTTAATTTAGATAAAATCAGCTGCGATTTATACTTCTTAAATGCACACATTTACGTGCACATGCAAATTGGAATATTTTAATATATGTACATGCTTATGTACAGTTTCGCTCCTGAAGCATTATATACATTGTAAATATAACACACTACGCGGTAGTCATATTTCATGAGTGATTTAATATTTGTTTTATGATAAAACAATAATGTAACACACTCGCGTGCATATCTTATGTTGGCGATACAGATATGTATGTGTAAACTACTATAAAATGACGTAACGCATGAAAAATGTAGACAATTATGAAAGTATTATATAGCAGACTTTTTCATAATTTCTTTATCTATATATACATTTATATATATTCCTTTGAGATTAGGATGTCGACATTTTAACAGCCGCGACACGACACATCCAGAGTCAAGGTAGGTAAGGTGACTTTTATAAATAAACAGGAGGCAGGTCAATTTTTGTTTTGTTTTAACAAAATTACCATACTTTTTTATTTTTTTATAGTATAGGTAGGCGGACGAGCATATAGGTCACTTGATGGTAAGTGGTCACCAACGTTCATAGACATTGGTTTTGTAAGATATGTTAACCATCGCTTACATCGCCAATGCGCCACCAACCTCGGGAACTAAGATGTTATGTCCCTTGTGCCTCTAATTACATTCTCACACTCACACTATAAACCGGAACACAACAATACCAAGTACTGCTGTTTTGCGGTAGAATATCTGATGAGAGGGTGCTTCCTACCCAGACAAGCTTGCACAAAGCCCTACCACTACACCATTAAAGTTACGTAAAAGTAAAGTACTTTTTTAAGGAAATATACATTGAGGTATTTATAATATTTTGAACAATATATTAAATTGCAACATTATAAGCATTATGTCATTGATTTTGTTATTGGTGAAATCATGTAGGTATATCAAAGTATTCTTAAAGAGTTATTTAGTTTTCTGTCAGATATTTTATTGATTATTATTTTTATTATTTCGCGTACGGTGATTCCTCCTATTATTGGAGCAGCGTGGAGGAATTAGCTAGTAGACCTAGCAGTAGATCAAAGACATGTGTATGTGTAGGTGTATCTCGTGTATATAAAAGATTTGGAGCGTAATTGCAACCACGTTGTTTACGGATTACTAAGGGTTGGGATATACTTGTAACAGAATTTATTACGACCATTAAGGTTATGTCGTAAGAAATTCAACGTATAAGCTTATTAAGTTTTTTTTTTAATTTATCCGAAGATGAATTATATTAACTATTTAATGATTATTTTATGATTAAATGAAATGAATAAACATATACCGAAACAGCGACTCAAGTGGAGGTGGATCGCCTCTGCTGTCAGCCTATGATATTGACCAGCTATCTTTATTTAACTACGTCTTCTATCCACTGGGTGATCTCGGCTTTTTTATAATAATAAATAATTAATAATCCACAATAACTTTTGTTTAAATTTCAGAACGGAACCGCATCTTCGTTACAAAGCATATTGTGAGTTACCAAAGCGACTCGTCTCTAAGAATGGCGTGGAAAACGTTGCTCTCATATCTAACGTACCCTTTGAAAAGATTCGTTTGTTAAATGACACATTTCATACATTGGTAAGTACAATTCTTAACAGACACACTAGGAAAAAAACTCGCATACAAAGTCGTCGTAAAAATAGCAGGCACTTATAATCAATTAAAATAATAGAAAATACCACCAAAAGCTCGACCAATACCTCTGTGGAGATAATAAAATAAATAAAGTTAGACCATATGGCTATGTGAAATTCTAGGTTTCGATATTGTCTAAGACATGCTTTATGTTAAATGGGATGGTAAATAGCAAACATAACAATGTCTAGACAACAGTCATTACAAGTGTTATTTAAAAATAAACTATAGACTTCATGTTCTTAGATAAATCTTCGCTGGCGCTGGATTGTAATTGGCACGGTGGTGGTACACTTCGCCATCTGGTTAGTGTTTGCTGTTTTCTGGTACATCACTGCTTTGGCCCACTACGACTTCGAGCCGGAACCCCCACAACGAACTTGTGTCACCGGTGGAAAGGACTTTGTCACCATTTTTCTTGCTTCAGTTGAAGCGCAGGTATGTATGAAATAAATTCCGACCGGATTCATTGATCACTATTAATCAATGACTTGCATTCTAAGGATTATAATCACTGCCTCGTTATTTTAATAGTTAGCTTATCCAATAAAATTTTTGACATACTCGGCGATTCAAGATTGAGTCGCAGACTCATATTATGGCCACAAATGAACAATTACAGAAGTTACAGATACATAAGTACGTTACACTGTAGTAAAGTAGTACGCTGGTGGTAGGGCTTTGTGCAAGCCCGTCTGGGTAGGTACCATACACTCATCAGATATTCTACCGCAAAATAACAATACTTGTTGTTGTTTTGTTCCGCACAACAATAACAAGTACAAAGGACATAACATCTCAGTTCCCAAGGTTGGTTGCGCATTGGCGATGTAAGCGATGGTTAACATTTCTTATAATGCCAATGTCTATGGGCGTTGGTGACCACTTACCATCAGGTGGCCCATATGCTCGTCCGCCAAACTAGACTATAAAAAATAAAAAAAATAAAAACAGAATAACAATAAACCAGCGCGGGTGAATTACCACCAACCCGCACTGGAGCAGCGTAGTTTAATAAGCTCCAAACCTTCTCAAAAAAGGAGAGGAGACCTTTAGCCCAGCAGTGGTACATTCACATGCTGTTACGGGGTGAATTACATTCTAGTATTGCCTCGTCTTAATAGTGGCTAGCATATAAGGCTTTTTTATGGCATAGTTTGCTGGACTTGCAAATGGATCACCACCATAGATATTGGCCTTTAGGAAGTATTAACCAATCCTTACATCACCAATGCACCGCCAACCTTGGGAATTTAGATGTTATGACTCTTGTGCCTACAGTTACACTGGCTATTTTAGCCTTCACAGCAGAGTATAACGATACTAAATATTGCTGTTTTTCGATAGCATATCTGATGAGTGAGTAGTAGCCAAACGAGCTTGTACACAGTCTTATCACGATGTAAAGAATCCCGATGTAAATAAATTTTAATTAAGCACATACAATCCCACGTCTCGGATAAGATGCTGCAGTAGCAGGGTACAGTTACACAGGTAGGGCAGTTGTGTACATCGAAAACTGTTACTTGTCGAAATATTTCCTGTAAATAATGGTGCTCATACACAGCATGAGTAACAAGACTATATCAACTCGCTGATCTTGGATTTTGTCGGTGTTTGCTCTATGATACGTCTAAAATTAGCGCGTTCATTTTTATCTCGTCTCGCTTAAGGTTTTAGTTTTTATTTACTCCATTAAGTTTATGTAATTATGGATCATGCCTTTTTCTTTTAACAATCTAGTAGTTTTTTTATTATATTCATAAATTAAATATTAATATTCATATAAAATGTAGATTTTGACTTTGTTTGCTTATCAATATTCATTTCACAACTTCCAGAAATTTATATATTTTCCTTTCCATGCAGTTTCAGTTTCTAACCAGCCTTTCTTAAGGTATACGAGATGAAAGTAAAATTCACGAACATAATTCAATCGCGCCTAGATACAAATACAATAAAATGTTATTGGGTTTTTCAGCAACAACCCATTCAGGGCTGTAATTCGGAAAGCGCATAAAGCCTTTGGTTCTGCCCCTGAACTCTTTCCAATCGTATCGGTCTTGCCGTCTCATGGGATTACGAGAGTTAGGAATTAGAGAGTGCACTTGTGTATGCGCACACACATGAGCATTATAATATGTCACGGGCTGATGGCCATTCTCACGAGAGACTGGCTGCCATGGCCAAAATTTTTCAGGGGGTACATATTCATAATATTATCTATTATTTTGACAATTGAAAAATGTAACCGGTAATATAGATTAAAATTATTTGCCATACGGTACGAGTTACGACCATATTTATCTTTACCAAAACAAATAATGTTGTATAAACCAGTTTTCGTTTACAACTAACAATTTCGACCTGTGATTTGTTTTAACTTAATTTTAATAAAGCAAAAGAGCAAATGAACTATATCCTACGAGGTCACTATGGCTAATATACACTGGCATTGCAGGAAGTATATACTACTATAATTAACCTAGGATGTTTTGTCTCCTGTATCTGTATTTTACTGGCTCACTCACCTTTCAAACCCGAACAGCAATACAAAGTATTTATAGGTAGACGGTAATATAATTAGGTATATATATATACACAAGCCTTATCATCAAGCTTTATAGAGGGAATATTTGTTAATAGAACTCATATCTAACAAACCACTCACTCATTAGTCATTTATGGTACACAGATCAAAAGAAGCCGAATAATCATTTCCAATTAGTCAAATTTGGTCAACCGCTTTCAATTAATTAATTTCGTAATTTCCAATTGAACAAGATCGTTATTTCGGCAATTGGTTATATTTCGGTAAAGATCTCTCGTTAGGAAAAGGCTCTTTAGTAACATTCCATTACACTGTGGGGGTTGGTCAAAACGCATGTGTAAAGTTTTTTTTTTTTAGTTAAAGTAGGTTGCTATCCTGAAAAATGGGATACGTGATAGTAAGTCACCGTCGCGTGTAGATATTAGAACTATAAGAAATATTAACCATCCCTTACATCATCAATGCGCAACTGACTTAGAAACTAAGATTTTATCCAATGTGCTTGTAGTTACACTTGCTCTCTCACCTTCAAATCGGAACACAACCATTCTAAGAGTTGCTGTTTAACGGGAGAATATGTGATGTGTGGGTAACATCTACCTAGACGGGCTTGCACAAAGCCCTACTACCAAGTAATATACGAGGGTTTTCTCACGATCTGTTCTCTTCATTGTCAAATACGGGGTGTATTATGTGAAACCCACATCTTTCGGTAAATTTCGACAACCTGTAACCAATGAGCCATCCCGGTATTCTTAACCAACGATAAGATGATTTGAAATGTATATTACATTTCTATAGATAATTGTCTGTCCGTTTATCGTATATATAGAGTGGTAACCATTACCACGCGCGGAATCTTTCCTGCCATTATAAAGGCGTCTATCATCCATTAAGCAATAACGCTATGCTCGCTTGCAATGAGCTCCATGGAGACATGCTTTAATCAAACTTTATTGATAAATTGCTCAATCGTTGGATCACGTTTTCACACACGCGATCTTGTTAATGATCACACTTTGGTGTTCAATTTCAAGGTTGATTTTTAAGCAAAGTTTACAATTATTGTTTTTCAAACATCTACATTAGGTTACATCAGCAAAAGCTAGTGGTAGGTAGGTAAATAGACGGGCCGGTTGGCGTGGTTGGTAGATACTTGCCTTTTACGCCGAAGGTTGTGGATTCGATTCCCACCCAGGACAGATATTTGTGTGCATGAACATGTCTGTTTGTCTTGTTACTGGATGTAATTATCTATATAAGTAATAAATACATATTTACAAAATAAAAGTAGCATATGTAGTATATCAGTTGTCTGGTTTCCATAGTACAAGCTCTGCTTAGCTTGGGATCAGATGGCTGTGTGTGAATAATGTCCCAGGATATTTAAATAATACTTACAAACAATGTTATTTATATAACTCGTTAAAATAAACCAAATGAGCAAAAAACTAGAGGATTTTCTTAGTAAACATTATGTATTTCTACTATCCCTAGCGATATTTTGGTTTCATTATACGTTTAGCTTGATTATGTTAATGTTGAATCTCTCTCTCGATGTTGAAATTGGTCTCCTGACCAATTTCAGATATTATTAGTGGACTAGCTTGTGCGCTAGCATAGGTGCATTTTCTATTTCCTCACTCTTAAAATCCGATAGAGAGAGAGAGACGGTAAATCCGACACAACCGGAAACAGTTCAGACGGTTTGGATGGTCTTGACCAGCGGCTTTAAGTACTTTCCTAAAAAAATTAAAACTTTTTATCGGCCGGGTTTGAACTTTGGAACTCTGTATCTGCATCCTGAGAGGGTAACTTCATAATAGTATAACAGTCAGCTCGATACGACAATGAAATAAGTACGTTAAAATTGTTTGAAAATTACATACAATTGCATCTCATATATGAAGTCCAAAAAAGATCATACTCAGAGGCTTACAATCACCAAATTTAAAAAATTAAAGTTGCTCATTTAGTTAGTAATTATTTTCAGACAACTATTGGGTTTGGAGATCGCGCCATAGATGAAGAATGTCCTGAGTCAATATTTCTATTCATTATGCAGGTAAATAAATGAATTATTAATATATATTAATTTGAATAAATTTAGTTGTTAAGAAATATAAAATATAAACAACTTTACACGGTTGTAGCTGTTTAGTAAAGTTAATTCAATTTTGCTACGTTTAACTATACTTTGTTTGCGCCTTCATAAATAAAATAACAAAACGCATACTTATGTCATTGCATTTAATTTTCGTCAAAATGCTGAAAAGGTAAATGTCAAATCTTAAATTGCTTAAAAAATATATATATTTTAAGCATTTGTGAATTAAATATTTATTTCGTTTGACCCACTTTGTTACTAGTTAATACTCGGTACCGGGCTGTCTGGTGTATTGACGTGCGTCGTTTACGCGAAACTAACAAGACCAGAGAAACTTTCAAGAGATGGCGTTGGTTTTAGCAAGAAGGCGGTTGTAAGTCTTAACACATTTTATATAAATTCATTTAAAAGTCGAATTTTACTTCACTTTAGAATTCGAATTATCAAGAAACAAACTAAAATTACATGTTTATTTTGTTAAATGTATGATTTATTTAATGTTTTTGTATCTCTTACAAATATTTCTCATGTAACTATGGAACTTTCACTTCGGATTTTTTTTGTTACTATTTACATACAATATTAACATTTAAAACTCACATTGATAATAACAGTTTATTACAATTTCGTTATTATGTTACTAGATGGCGTTAGTAGTCCAAAATTTTGAAAATTTAAAAAGGTATTCCAGTTAAGTCACATGTATTGTTTTTTTATAAAAAATTCTTATTTCATTAGATATGCATGCGCGACGGCCGGTTGTGCCTCATGATACGTGCCTGGGACCTCAACTACGATCACATTATTTCCTCCGAATTCACAGCACATTTTATTAACACTCGTAGGTAAGATCTATATAATACAAACTATAAATAGCTAAATAATTCAATTTTATATTTATAAGTATAAAAAAATAAGATTTGAATACAAATAAAATAGGAATACTTATAACACAGTAACAGCCTGTAAAAGTCCCACTGCTGGGTTAAAGCCTCCTCTCGCTTTTTGAGGAGAAGATTTGGAGCTTATTCCACCACGTTGCTCCAATGCGGGTTGGTGAAATACGCATCTGGCAGAATTTCGATGAAATTAGACACATACTTATAACTCTGTAATTGACTTGCATAAGCTTTAAGATAAAGTAAAATCCTATAAATGTCTCATTGCTGGGAAAATACTTCTCTTAACGAGAAGTCTTTGAGCTTATTCCATTGCGGGATGGCGGGTACACGTGAGGCAAAACTTTCTTAAGGATGTTGTCCTTGACCGTCGAGCAATAAATGAATTATACAAAAATATAAAAACTCATTGGTGTCATGCCCGGGCTATGAGTCCGCTATCTTCGAAAAAGAATCAGTAGCGTTGTGGATATTATAATTGCATTTCGATATTTTCAAACACAGATTACGTTGATAAATTTCGCATAAGTATTTGTTAGTTGATATTGTATTACAATTTTTTTTATATTATATTTTGTATGAATATGTATTAAACTAGTTTTCGTCCACGGGTACGCCAGATTGTTCAGTAGAGGGGGAGAGTTGGAGGGCAGGTGTGACGTATAAAAATAGCCTATATCCTTCCTTTTTTTTCAAACTTCATTTATACAAAAATTCATTAAATTCGGTTTAGTGACTTTAAGTGAGTTAAAGCGGGACAGACAGACAAAATTACTTTCGGATTTATAATATTAGCATAGATTATTAAAAAAATATCACTGGAACTGTACGCCTCTTTACCATTATTAATCTTCAATCGCTCTTATAATAACATCGCTTTTTGTACACATTTAGAACCGTGTGATTCCTTAATTATTTTAGTGTGCAATAAAGCATTTCTTATTCTATTCTATACATATGTCTAATATCTCCGATCATATTACATAACAGCGAGCAAGAACAAACAAACTATTACGTGAGAATGTAATTGGCGTAACCTTGGCACTTGGCAATTGGCTTTAACGGTCCCGTTAATCGAACAGCTCGATTAATTGTGATGACGTTTTGGCGACGTAATTATACAGTTATTTCAACGTTGATGGAAATTTTATTGAAGTCTATCAACTGCTAAGGTATTTTTAGAAAAAAAAAAACCTTAAATATGTCAGTAAAATTATATAGACATTATAATAATAACGAATATATATATATATACGATCAATACCAATTCGAAATTTCAAATCTCCTGGAAAAAACTGAATTTCCATAGTAACCCCTAATCATTAATTATATTACCTACGTGTAATAATCATAAAATCGGCAAAGACCTTAATATAATCTAATGTCTTGACATCATCTTATATTAAAAAGCGTGTTTTTTTTTAATCTATTCATAGTTTAACTCTGAAATTAATTTATTTCTCAAAATCTGTCTCTACGTAAAAAGATAAACTACACTTTTTTTTTATTATTTAAAATATGATTATGTATAGAATCAAGATAATTTCAATTTAATTAATTATATTTATTAGGGTATGTAATAATGCGCTGATAAATTTTCAGAACGAAAGAAGGCGAAGTGATTCGGTACTACGCACACAGTTTACGTCTACAGCAGCGACAATTCCTCCTGTGGCCTGTTACCCTGGTACATGAAATTGATGAATCGAGTCCGTTCTACAAACTCACACCGCAGGACATTGTACAGAATAGGTATAATTTTCTATTTAACTTCTGCTGTGTTTTGATACCCTAGTATTTTAATTTTTTAACATCACTTACGTTTTATTTCTTTGGGCCCGATATAGATATAATCAACGCTTGTTTGCAACGTTATAGAGAAAAAGGTTTCTGAAGCAATAGTAAAAAAATAATGCTTTTTTATTAAATTTATTATAAAAATTATTTTCATTGAAAATAAGAATTTACAAATGAAAATAGCTAACGTGACTGTAATGTTGGTACGGATTTTAGTATTTCTCTAGACGATAGATATATGGACTATTGACGGCTGTGCCTTTGAACAGTGGAGGCAAAATATATTCTTATTTTAGTTTTAGTTCAGACATATTTCATACATTAATAAGTTTATTTTTGGCCTTATCAATACGCAGTCATGCCTAACAATAGTCGTGTCCAATCAATGCCTTCTATGTAAATTTTATATTCCTCCTACATCGTCTGATTCTACCATTACATGTTATCCTGGTACATGAAATCGGTGAATCAAGCCCGTTCTGTATTTATCCGTAGCACACAATGGTTGTTGAATAAAGTGATAAGATTTATGAGCAAGCAATACGTACGTACACGTACAACACCGTTTCGTCGTGAGCTCCTTTTGTTGTCTACGTCTCTGGTACATTAAATCGTTGCATTTAGTTCTTCCACATCTGAACTTGCATGTATGTTTCACCCATCATAATTATTATCACCTATTGTATGAGATGTATGTATGTACCTATCTACCCTATGTAAATTTCGTTAGATTATTAAAACTATCATAAAATGTGACGACATTTTGTATTATTTAATTATCATTTAATTTACGAAATTGGTTATATTTCGGTTAACTAACTTAATATATCTTATAGGATAAATTAAGTTATCGAAATTGTTTTGTGTGTGTTGTGTATTTGTATTGATAATTTTTATGTCTTTAAAATATTTTTTTCATATTTTTTTTCGTGTTTACGAAATAATTCGATTATGAAAGCACGTTTGTGTTTCTGACACCTCATCGTAGTACCCTCAAAATACTAAGGCCGCGTGTTTGTATTTTTATTGTATTTATTTTTGTTGTTGTTATTTTATTTTTGTTGTATTTTTTCTATTTATATTGATAATTGTGTATAAGAAAATCTAAAGAGACCTGCGACTGATACTGAGCACTAACTGGTGGTGAATGAAGTTGTTTTTATCTCTACTTACTTAATTTACTTTAAATTTATTCTGCCCCGTAACAGCCTGTGAATGTCCCACTAATGGGCTAAAGGCCTCCTCTCCTCTTTTTCAGGAGAAGGCTTAGAACTTATTCCACCACGCTGCTCCAATGCGGGTTGGCGGAATACACAGGTGGCAGAAATTCAGTGAAATTAGACACATGCAGGTTTCCTCACGATATTTACTATCACCGTAAAGCACGCGATGAATTATAGTCACAAATTAAGCACATGAAAATTCGATGGTGCTTGTCCGGGTTTGAACCCACGATCATCAGTTAAGATTCACGTGTTCTTACCATTGGGCCATCTCCGCTCGGCTTTATTCTGTAATATTACTTAATTAATTTATTTAATTATTCTCAAACGTTGTTGATTTATTTCTGTGTGCCTGGTATCCAATATTTTTTGTTTGTTTGTTACGTTTTCACGACTTAACTACTAAACCGAATTCTTGAAATTTTGCATACACGTAGTCAGGTGTACAGACAAGGTCAAATATCTGCCCCCCCCCACACGCTAAAACTAGTATTATAATATATAAGCGAAAGGAACTTCGATCTTGCAACACCTCTTATTTTTTATATATGTCTTCTGCTATTCTAATAGTAAATAGATGGTAATAAATTTTATTTTAAATTCTTTAGTTACGAGGTCACAGTAAGTCTTAGAGGTGCTTCTGCATCGATGGGTACCTTCACTCAGAGCCAGACATCCTACCTGCCTAGAGAGGTGGTGTGGGGGTATCGCTTCCCCCCAGTCGTCAAGTAAGTACTTTCATTTTATTATATAGGTACTTATTTAATCATTCTACATTTAATAATAAATAAATTTAAAGTAGATTTTATGAAAATATTAATATATATATGGGTACAATATTATATACGTAAATGATTATTCCATGTTTTGTGATTAATGAAAAAAACTACTCAGTTTTTGTCGGTTCATCTCCGTAGATTTACGTCAAACAATATAATCTTGTAGATTGATTCAAAAGTGAATATATGCCTACTTGAGTAGTGTATTAATTTTGACATTGATTTAATTTAAATAATTGCGTATTCCTAATATAAATAAATTAAGTGTTTACAATACTGTTTGAACACATAGACAAATTGTATAACTTAATTAAAATATCTTATTTCATAATTTTAACTACTGTAAAAAATAACGCCCTGACTGATTATCTGTCATCACACAGCTTATACAACAACACATACAATCTGAAAGAGAGCTTCGTTTTCGGATAAATTTATGTATAAAAGCAATTCTGCGTTATCTGGCATAGTTTTATGTACCATGTGCCATATACCATAGCCATATTCTCAAGAAGAGAGGAGTCTGCTTTGTTCTGCTGTGAGTTATAGGCTCTCCCATAATACTGTAATTTTATGTCCATATTCATATATCTTATAATTTAGGCTGTGCGTTGATAATCAGTTGGTCAGGTCAGTGACCTTTATATTAATTTTTTTCAGATATGATATTCATAAGCAGAAATATGTCATTGACCATTCCAAGTTAGACGCCATCGAGCATATCGATACTCCGTTCTGCAGCGCTTACCACTTAGATAGGTAACTTGACAATTGAAAATATACAACTCGCTTAATAAACTGAATTATTTTCATGATATTTTCCTCTTGACATTCTCAGATATTCTTATCTGCGCAAGATATATTATAGTGGACAAGGTGTGCCCACACACACGTGATCTCTATATTCCGTAATCCTTATAAGTCGATGAGATCGCAAATACGACAGCGTGAGACAAAGATCAGTTGCAAGACCAAGGACCTTATATACTTTCCAGAAATGTTAACGCTACTTCCAGAAGAACCCATTAACTTTTTATTGGCTCGACTCGTATTGTTGTGTTCCGGTTTGAAGTGTGAGCGAGCCAGTGTAATTACAAGCACAAGGGACATTATATCTTAGTTCCCATGGTTGGTGGCGCATTGGCGATGTAAGCGCTGGTTAACATTTCTTACAATGACAATGTCCATGGGCGTTGGTTAGCACTTAACATCAGGTGACCCATATGCTCGATTACCTATACTATAAAAAAAAAGCTATCTACTAGAGCAATGAGGCAGTCAACCACATTCTACTGTACATACCAATATTTATTCGAAATGTTTTTTTGAAAACAGTTTTTCAACAATATTCGTATTATTATTGTTATATCATACAGTTTTAGTACTTAGAATATATCATATATTATATTTATAATTTTCAAGTAATGGAACACCTCCTGAGCAGTCAGAACCACCTGGTACACCTGGTACACCTGGGAGTTTCCAAGATAGGATATCGACCTTTCACCTTGGAAGGACATCGTCTTTCAGAAGAAAGGAAACGAAGACGTGAATACAAGATTATGAAAACGATATGAAAATATATACTCGTGTATAGTTGATAATATTTTATGTCTCATAAATTAAAAATCCACATTACATGTATCTATACAAATAAATAAAATTTAATTTTTCTTTCATTTTAATGATTTCAAAATAAACTACCTTTTTTGATATATCTCATTTCTCAAGCAATAAGGAAAGGTTGTCATCGCAATTACGGTTTAAGTTATGCTGTATGTATCTTATATCACCAACGTATACGGAGAAAGGTGACCATATTCCATCACGTGGCCCATTTGTCTATTACAAATGCAATTAGACAAACTTGATAATTATCGAACAATAGAATTTAAAACTCCCCAATTAAAACCATTTACTGAAGATAAATCAATTTCAATGTACATATTATGTCATTGTAACAATTCGAATTCATGAAACAAAGCAAATAGTTAATGCGGGTATTTGTAAAGTCTGTGCAAACTTAGATTCTAGGCCATGGGTATTGATCGAAAGACAACTATCAACAAATATTCTTATCTCGTTTCGGATAAAGCTGTGTTATCTTGAAGGTAGATAACATGAATTAGTTGTAACATAACCTTTAGAAAATACGCATTCGTTTTTTGTTAGTAAAAATATTCGTAAATAATACAATAAACTTGAAGAAAACAATGAAGTAAATAATGTGACGAGTAATAGTGATAATACGTAATAATAAAATGTATTCGAAGTGTTACCGGCAAATGATCCTTTGATTAAGCCCTTAGCGTAATCAAACGTAATCGATTTATAAATAAAGAGTTCCACAAGTGCATTTAAGTCTTGTAAATACAGGAAATCTTATACTTTTAAATCATACTAAAAATATGAATATGATTAATAACTACGAAAACGAACGTCGGGGAAGCAGAAGCCGAGCCTTGGAGAGGTCCTTAAGTTATTCTGAAGCGATCGGCAATGGATCTGGCAGATCATCAATTGAAATACCAAGAATCGTCAACACAGAAGTATACACTAATGAAGAAATAAAAAAACATTACAGAATATCTCAAACGTACGTCGAAGGTAGAGAAATCGCTTTTCCTTTTGTAAATAATGATAACAATGTGTATCCCGGAGGTAAAGATGAATTAGGATACACGCAATATTCGAGTGAAGATGAACACACGGATGATGGTCTTGTGATGACGATAGATGTTGAGACAGAAAGTCCGAAAAGTTCTGAAAAAAGGAATATTTCTGATGCATCCACTCAACCCCTCGTCAATTCTGTTGTGTCGACTGATATTTACGATACGATCGAAAGTGCTAGCATTTACAATGATACTGATACACGAGCACCATCCGCTCATGGATATTCTACCCCGTACACCAAAAGACGCAAGAAAGGCAAGCGATCTCGGTAAGAAAGATCATTTAAAACTTAATAAAATTATCAATAGTCTCCTTCATATTTATAATATCTCTAAACATATTTTATATTTAATTTCATTTGGTACACTTATTCTATATATTATATAAACAAAGTATGTTACATTCATTTATGTCCCAAATTTACATTCAATTAGTTTAATTATCAAAAAACTCTGAGTTCTGTACAAAGCTTAGAATCGCTAAAAATTCTGCTTAAGCTAAGCTGTCCATAAACATCCATATCGCCGTGACAATTGAGTTATATAAAGAGACAAAACAATGTTCCTCGGGTTTTGATATTTTTATATACATTTTCAAGAAACAATTTTGAAACCACATCTATAATCTACAAGAAGTAATAGAATTACAGTTTTTCATCAAGGATGTCGTCAATTACTGTATCGACTACTAACGATTATGTGTTACTGCGTTCTTTTAAGTTTCCTCTGATAAATTTAACGGCCCCTGGAAGTCCTTTATTCCAATAAAATACGAAAATAGCGGATGTTAATAAACCTTGACACGACCAGCTGTAATACGGCCTCATTTATCGAAATACAACTAAGAATACAGATAGTACTTTTTTTGAAATTTTTATTACATTTGATAATATAATAATAATATCTTGGGACATTTTTCACACACGGCCATCTGATCCCAAATTAAGCTTGTACAAAGCTTGTGCTATGGAAACCAGACAACTGATATACTACATATACTACTTTTCTTTTTGTAAATACATACTTATATAGATAATTACACCCAGACTCAGGACAAACAGACATGTTCATGCACACAAATGTCTGTCCTGGGTGGGAATCGAACCCACAACCTTCGGCGTGAAAGGCAAGTGTTCTACCAACCACGCCAAGCGGCTCGTCAAATATATGATATACGTATTTGTTATGAATCACTTATAAGTATAATAAAATATTGATAGAATTTTAGTCATCGCAGTCAATCTCAAGGATTAGCACGCGAGACCAAAGTTTTTACTTGTTTTTCGACGCATATGAGTGTATCAATGTTCTGGCCTGTGATAATAGTTGAGATAAATTTTACTATCACTATTCGGCATTTGAGTCTAGGCTCAAAAGTCCTATAGCCTTAGTTACTATAATAATGAGCCATAAATAAAATAGAACATAATTATTTCGTAAAGACTAAATTCTGGAACTTTTGAATTATCATCATCATTATCCTTTTTTCGCCCACTTCTGTCCGCCCAGTTCTGTGACTTAGGTATAAAATTCAATTAATGAATAAAAAATACAGACTTCGTAAAATTAAAAAAAAATATTTACATATTTACACAACCTAATCGGTGTTAGACAAAGCAAGGCTAGACAAATATGACCGTAGTTTTTTTACTTTTAGAGGTTATTATCATGTTGGAATATTTTTATGTTGTATATAATTTGGTAACATGCTTCTAAAAGCACATCTCATGTATGGATTTCTCTCATTTACAGAGCCATTCCCCGCAGTATAATATATACGCTAAAATATATTTATAATCGGCTAATATATCAAGTACTATTATTAATTTTTTTTTATTTTTTAATTACACAACAAATGACGAAATCATTAATTTTTCATTCCTATTCTATCCTAATGGATCGATATTTTTCTTTGAATTTATTTTTACTAAAAGGAGGGTCCTTTTCAATAAAATAGAATCATTGTTATCTGCTTTAAAATATATTTAATTGGATGGTACTTGGTAGGGCTTTGTGCTTGCCATCACATATTCTACCCCATAACGGCAACACTTAATGTTTTTTGTATTCTAATTTGAAGGGTGTGTGAGCCAGAGTAATTACAGGTGCAAGGGACATGAAATTTCCCAAGATTGGTGACGCATATAGTGCCAATGTTTATAGGCGATGGTAGCCACTTACGATCAGGTGACCCATTTGCCAGTCCACATACCTGTATCATACAAAAAATAGTAAAACATTACGGTAAATTTATAAAAAATACGTGTACAAAGGTTTGTAGACTTCTTTTAATCATTAAATTTAATAACAAAACGTCAGACACGTTTCATTTTAAATTGTTACATATAGAAACGTGGCACGCAATTTCTGCCTTAAGACTTTACTCACATCATGCCATCCGCCCAGTGCTTAAGGAAATTTTACTTAAAAATATTTATCAATTATAAATTGAAATTCTGCGCAATACTATAGTACATATTTCGATAAATCATTTT
The DNA here is from genome assembly GCF_905147045.1 of Nymphalis io. Lineage (NCBI taxonomy): Eukaryota > Metazoa > Arthropoda > Insecta > Lepidoptera > Nymphalidae > Nymphalis > Nymphalis io. The sequence continues at coordinate 9,786,604 of NC_065910.1, read as the reverse complement.
ATCGTTAAATGTGATAAGATAGATGTAACCAAATAAGACATATTTTGAAGGAACAATTTGCCAACTTGTTATCAAAACTAATATTTACTTATAATAATATATATTATTGTATTATTTTATCAATAAATATAAAGTTTTATTCCATATTGACTACGAAATCAAAACCAGAATTAATTGATAATAATTGTTGATAATAAAAATATATGAAAAGGGTGAAAACTTGTGTTATTAGTGAGTACGATGATAGGATTGAACTTGCGACTGTCTTATGCTATTGAGTTTCATTCATAGAAAACAGGTTTTTTTTCTCTCAATCGATTTTCTTTTTCATTTTTGTTAAAAAGGGAAAAAAATATTCGAAATATAAAAATTCGTATAAAATTAAATTTTTCGAAAATTTTCAATAATTATTACGCTCGCAATTCGACCACAGGCGAAAAGGTTTATATACACGACATGAATTTTGTAATATATAGTTGTCTATGTACTTTACTTAAGAAATAATTACTACTTAGTTTCTTGTCGGTAGAATCTAAATGTTTATATGAGTTTGCTTGAATAAATAGCACATTTTGAGTTATCGATGCTATTGAAATAGTTATAATCAAAACTATTATACATAAATATTATTTATTGATGTGGATTTAACTTAATAGACGGATTAAAGAGCAGCGTAACACTGTAACACTGGAGTGAAACCTGAAGCAAAATTTATTGTTAAAATCACCTATTTGACACAATAATCAAAAATCTCTATAAAAGACCCTAAGAAGAATGTATTTACAGCGCTCACAGTATTAGGTCCAAGGTACTTTTAACTTAAACCACGCTGTTCTTTAAAATTAATATTAACTAGAAATGGATGCTTTATGCAACATATACAGAATCTATTTATGTACTAAAATTTAAACACCTTACAACTATTTTCATTTATTGGAATTTCTAGTAACTGCTTCAAAAGAAGGCACATTTTTAAACACATTACTATAATAGTATATACACACTGTCAGAAAATTTCCCAATGCTGAACAAAAAAAATCTCTCTTGAGGAGAAGCTTCGAAGCTTGACGAGCTATTCCACTTGACGTGATTGTATTTTTATTCGCAGACGACAACACGGCAGACCAATTAGATCTAGAAGAGTAGTTTATAAGACTGGAGAAGAGAATGTACCGGTTAGAAGCAATGTGCCCGCTAAGTCCCTTAAATACATGAGGGATATCGTAAACACCGTAGTAAGTAAAAAAATAGCGATTTTGTTCATTATTAACTTACCACTGGACAGTTATGTAACATGATGATGAACACCTGACCGATTTTGGCCCCATTGGCCAAGAGATACTACCCAACTGCGCAAAACATATTATAGTGTGCATGTGGTTGCCCAAACACAGATTCACTATTTATCCGTCACTCTCATATTCGATGATCCGATGGCACGGCAATTTGACACGACTGGAAAGAGTTGAGGCGCAGGACCAACGGCTTTACGTGCGCACCGAGGCAAGTGAGTGTACATACTTACAACTTCCAGACTCCGGGCTGCTACTGAAAAAACCCAAAAACTTTTTCTCGGAATCTGCGGCAATATATATAGCCATTAGACGCGGCATAATATACAAATACATACACATATTCTTCTAATAACAAACAACAGTGATAAATTCTTGAGATTTTACAAAATTTACTTTATTATATGGTTTTTGCACAAATAATTAAGATAGTCATACTAAATAAAGGTATTTTAAAATTTGCTGCTAATGGTATTTAATCTCTAGACACGCTGTGTTGTGAACAATAACAAGATTCTGTAAAAGCAACTTCATATTGCAACAATTCTAAAATGTAAAACAAATTTATCGAGTAACATAAAACGTATTTGAGTAAACGTTGTGATGATTCGATCAGAATTGATTGAACATTTTGTAACCGAACTAGTGAAAAGTGAAGACGCTATCCGTCCTCTTTATTTGTATTTTCGCTGACATTTTATACGCGTCTAAAATAAAACACGTGAATCATATATGACGTGTATAAAATCCTTAGTAAATAAATTGACTCGATTACCAACTTGAAATTAGGAACTTACTTCAAATAACTTTCCATTAAACTGAAAACTAAATCCTATATAACTGTACTTGATTACATCAGTTAATCAGCAACGTTTGGAGTCATTGTCATATCTAAACAGATTCGCTTAGCCTTGCTTAGCCTTGCTTAGTCTAACCGGCTCCAAAAAATACTGATAAGATATTGAAAATATTTAAATATATTTTTTATGTTTTTAATATAAATAAAAGTTGAAAGTTGAAATTAAAAGTTGTAAAGTTTTTATTGAATCAGTTTTGTAAAAGTTCTTCGGGTCATCGTTTTTAATTTTGTTTTTGATTGGCCCCGTTGCATGTGTGAAACCGATGCTAGAAATATATTTTCATATTGTTATTGTAAGAAGAAAATTATTGTTTAAAATACGCTCAAACTTTTAATTTTACATACATGGTAGCAGAAAAATTAAAGAGAGTGTCTCTGTTTGGTCACCTTGGTCTTAATTAATTATTAAGATATTTTTAACATATTCAGAGTTGAGAATAGTTGCTGAAATTATAAATATTTTCAGATCAACAGCAAATGGCGTTGCATAATCTTAATGATGATCTGCACTTATTTCATCTTTTGGTTCATCTTCGCTGGTATCTGGTATGCGGTGGCATCTTCTTATCAAGATGACATAGGAGATGGGAAGGAACACTGCGTTACAGGAACCTCTTCTTTCGCTGGTTTCCTTATGATGTCTGTGGAAACCCAGGTAGATAGAAATTACGATATAATTCTTAATTTATTGTTATTTCTTCTCTTTTTTCTTGCCGTTTAAATTGTTATCATTTTCACTAAGACTAATGCTTCTTCGAAATAATTTTTTTCGCAATAATATATAATAATATTCCGCATAGGCAATGTAATAAATAGAGTCCATTTCTATAGAAAAAAACAATCATCATGGTCATCATATCGGTTAATATTCTATCATACTCCAAAATAAATACTCTAAAAATATTCTAATTATATAATAATATAAATAAAAATCCCATGCTTTAGTAACTATCGTATGGTTTTAGATGACCATCGGTTACGGTGTGAGATATCCAAATGAAGAATGTCCTGAAGCCATCATTGTTATGGTTTTAGAGGTATGTATTATTCTAGATAATATTTTAATTATCTGAATTTTTAATAATGATAATTATTATTTATTTTTATCTATAAACTGTATTTTATTTGTTTAGTTCTTGATAGAAATAAGCATTTTAAAACTTATCGGCCTAGGTCGGTACTAAAATCACATCAGGCCCAGGATAACAATACTTTTTATTATTCATGTTATTGTTGTGTTCTTAAATTGATAATTAACCACCTAATCTGTGACGAAAAATGTGCGGTACACAGATCGTAGCAGGAACAGCTCTATCAGGGGGTCTATCCAGTTTGCTGTTTACGAAGCTAGTGAGACCAAATAAACATGTGTCATCTGTTGGTTTCAGCAAGAAAGCCACTGTAAGTATCAATTCATAGTTTGACAATTTATACAAATAAAAACGAATTCATGTATTTTTTACTCTATGCGTTTTTAAAACATTCATCAGATTGTGATGAAACTTCGGACAGTCGGAAAAATTAAATATACTATTATTCTACACTTGCGAAAGCCCTGACGGCTTTGTGCAACGTCGTCTGGGTAGGTATCACTTTTTCATTAGATATTCTATCGCCAAACAGCAACACTTATTAGTATTGTTGTGTTCTGATTTAAAGGGTGAGTGAGCCAATGTAACAGGTACGAAACATAACATCTTAGTTCCCAAGTTTGGCGACGCATGAGCAATGTAAGAAAAAGTTAATATTTCTTACAACGCCTGTCTATGGGCGGTGGCGACCATTTACCATCAGGTTTTATTTTATTCGTTATCTGTGTCATGAAAAATTAAACAAAATAAGTTAGCTAGTCTTTTATATAAAAACAAACAACAAGTAAACACATTATTAGCTTATGTCTTGATTATTTTAACATCAGAATACGGATATTCTGATGTTAAAATAATCAAGACGTTGAGCGCTGAGGACTCCAGATACTCTGACAGCCCATTTATTCGCACAAAGCGACCACTTTACTTCGTAATTTCTGATGCAAACAGCCAAGGCGTGGAACACTTCCTGCGTCTGTGTATCGCGATCAATACAAACTTGTTTAAGGGCTAGAGTGAAAAGGCATCTTCTGGGTTTTTCTTGTAGTCTTATGATAAGAAATAAACATAAAAATTATATAAATTAGATTATGACATTCAATACATTTGTTAAGTAAAATATTTGCGAAATGTGTGTCAATCAATTATCATCTTTTATAAAATCATATATTTGCAGAAGTTTTTTGTTAAATATTAGGGAACTGTTTTTCAACTACTATGATGATAAGTTACCACCGCATTGTGTATTCAAGTATAATTTTTTAAATAAAAAATAAGGCACCCATGCTATGAACATTTTTCCGTGAAACCATTTGTTATTGAAATAATAACACTGTTATATATGTATTACATAAGCAATAACCTAAACATACATACGGGTTGAGATAAATGCTTATAAATATACTTTTCCATAAATTTGGTTTTTATTTTTATTTTGTTTGCAGAAATTAAAAAAAAAACAAGTAGTTACTAATTTTCTTCTATTATAATATATATTCAATAATCGTAATGATCATGGCACTTTCACTTTTCTGACAGGTGTGTCTCCGTGATGGCGAGCTATGCCTTCAGTTCAGGGTGTGGGATCTACTGAACCTTCATTTGATTGGGGGTACTATCACTGCGTACATGTTGAAACCAATCAGGTACATAAAATAAAATAGCTGTATTGTTAGTTTTTTATTGATTTTAGGAGGCACAGAAATGAATAAAATCACAGTTATTGAATTTATCATCCTCACCTCATGAATTTGTCAAGTTATGCCTGTAATTGCAATGACATGACTGTTTATCTTTATGTATTGAAGCTGAAATTACCTGATTTATATGAATAATTTTTATCCCATCGACCTTTAAAACTCTAAAATATAATCAGATGTTTTTTGAAACACCTGCAATAATAATAGCATATATTATTCACTTTAGTGTAGACCAAATTATCACTTAGAAAATAAATCCTCGCTTAGTTTCTTTCTTACGCTTGTATCAGGTCTTAGCTAGTTCGTGATAGATTTTTAACAATAATCAAGTGTAACGGATTGGAAGAAGATTAATAAAAAAAGATTTTTACTTCAACGATATAATCTGATATAAATATAAAATATCATAAAACAGATTATAGTTTTAAATATGAAATACTGCGTTCAAGTATGTTACATACACGCTAGAAAAAAGAAGGAAAAAATACTTCAATTAAATCGATTTAATTTCATAAATTTAAAGACGATGTTTATTGGTTGGTTGAATACGCTGATTATAATATAAAATAACACATTACTTTTTATAATAATTATTTTTTATAATTTATTAAAAAGATATATTATTTAATATATAATGCTAGTGTCTTTTTCATGTCGTAGTTACCTGTAAGTAAGGCTAGTTTTACCCTTAGACCTTTTTCGTATACTATTAATTTCAAAATATTACTGTACCATAACCTAGTGGTTAGAACGCGTGAATCTTAACCAATGATCGTGGGTTCAAACCCGGGCAAGCACCAATGAATTTTTATGTGCTTAATTTGTATTTATAATTCATCTCGTGCTTGACGGTGAAGGAAAACATCGTGAGGAAACTTACATGTGTCTAATTTCATTGAAATTATGCTACATGTGTATACTACCAATCCGCATTGGAGCAGCGTGGTGGAATAAGCTCCAAACCTTCTCCTCAAAAAGGAGAGAAGGCCTTAGCCCAGCAGTGGGACATCAACAGGCTGTTACTGTTACTGTATGTCATGTTGGTAATCCTAATATTTACTTATGTATAAAAAACTAATTAACGAGCATTATTTCAGGACGTTAGAAGGTGAAACAGTACAAAACTACATTCATCAGCTCGAACTGAAGGAGGCGCGCGCTTTCCTGTTATGGCCGATCACTGTAGTTCATGTGATTGACGCGCAGAGTCCTCTCTACGACTTCACAGCTCAGGATATGATGGACTACAGGTACCAATATATATATTTCTGAGTATCTTATTTGTGATATGGCAAAGAGACTAGAACACCATCACTAATGTTTCAAGCGATTAATTTGTTTGTTGATCTTGTACCACTTACATCTTAGGAACATATATTGTACTAAACTTTTTTAGTTTTATAATCTCTCTATGTATTTTCCTTTTTAATTTTTTTCATACTATATACCTTTTTTCTAAATTATTTTATTTCTTTTTAAATTTATTTTGATTAAATAGGATTTTTTTATAATATTAGAATATAATATTGTTTTATTTTTACACAGGTTTGAAATAGTGGTATGTCTGACGGGGTCATCTAAAAATATGGGTACAATGACGCAGAGTAGGACGTCGTATCTCTCGAAGGAAATCATTTGGGGATACAGATTCAAGAATGTTTTGAAGTAAGCTATTATATTCAAAAGACCTTAATATGAAAATAATTAAGGATTTTTAAGAAAAACTTATAGCTTAGTTTTTGTTTTACAAATTAATCTCTTGCATATCGGTGAATAAATACAATGAAAGGAAATCAGATTTCATATTATATAGATAGAACTTTCGTACATACTTTATACCAACCGCCAATGGAGAGTCGTAATGGAATTCCAAGCTTTCGATTTATAGATACGTACAAAACTAATATTGTCATAGTCAATATTGACATATTTCACAGTACTCTTATATTAAAGTTTTCTGTAAGAATTTTCCATTTTTTAGGTACTCCAAAAAAGATGAAGCATATATCATCGATGTGGACAACCTGAACACCGTCGAACAAGTGGAAACGCCGCTATGCAGCGCTAGTCGCTTGAAAGAATTCGAGGAAAACATAAAATCATCTCAACAGTTGCTATCAACACCCACTGTCACGTCTCTATCTCCTACCAACTTATCTCTTAGTCAGGAAGATTCATCAAATCTCTCTCCAGCTCCTGAATCCTTACCTTCCTCGCCTTCTTTTAGCAGAACGGGTACGCAAAGAAGTTTTGGATGGCATTTTAGAAAATTCCGACCAGAGAATTATATGCAGGATCACGGAGTACATATTATAACTTCAGCGAAAGCGGTTGAATTATAAACAGGATAAAAGTTGTATTATAATTAAATATTTATTTCGAGGAGCTAGAATTTTATTTTCTTCGTTTAGTCGGAATTATATCTTGGAATTTATATATAATATTCGTTAAGAAAGGTCAGTGAGCCACTAAAAAACTGTTATAATTCGTTTTAAGTAAAAAGCGTTCAATATCACCACATACATACAAAAATCATCAATATCGGTCAAGCCATTTAGGAGAGGAATAACTAATACAATACACTGGAATTTTATATACAAAGATTCTGGAATTTTATATACAAAGATTTTCTCAAATACATGTATATACATTTTCTCATGTACCGTGGACGGTACTAAGGATGTAATGAAACCACTAAATCTTGAAGTTTTAAAGCTACGTAGTTTTTCATTGATCTTTTAACTCGATAGAACACTTATTTAATCATTTGGCAAAATTATACAGTCAAATCAAATCAAAAGTTGACAATTAACTGTTTACAAAATTCTATTATAAAAATGTATAGCCAGGAAGCGATCGTTTCATTCCCAAGGTGCATCATGCATAATGCGCCGTGGAGTGCCAGCTTAGAATTGCACTCCCCCAATCTCATCCCGTGGATGGTGGTGTTTTAAAAGGCGACTAAGGGACAGGGAAAAGGGGGGATGGGCAGCAGCGTCCCACCCATAAACAACCTAACCCCTACTGCGCTCGCCAACACGCCTGCCCAGCGCGGCGAGTATGGGCAAACCCTCCGAGGTGGTAGATGCGCTTAAGAAAAGGCCCCCCGTTACCGGTAAGCCCGCTAGGCCCGACCAAGGTAGTGGTCACGGTATCGGCAGGGCAGGGCGTGCGAACAATCACCGGTTCATTTTAGGACCGGGAGCTTTGGCGCACCTCGGGAGAGGCCTATATTCAGCAGTGGACTACGAAAGGCTGTTGATTAATCATGCATAAGCTCACTAATTTTATACTAAACTTTTGAACACAAGCGTCTCTTTACAACTTTTTTAAATTTAGCAATAGAAGCATTTATACGTTTAGCGGGATCCTCTTGTAGAACCGTATATATTGCGCCACAAACGAGATACTGACTCTATGCCGTCGAGTATAATTGTCATTGACAGTCTTGAACAATGTTGTGACCTTATCAGTCCTTAGGATTAGTGTTCGAAATTCTAATTTAATCTTCTCTTATTCCTAAATTTATTTTTATTATAATACCAAATCTTATCAATAGCCTCCGACAACAAAAAACGAAAATCGGTTGAGAGAGAAAGGTACTGTTAAGGTAATAAACCATGTAAATTTAAAATGTATATATTTATATGTACATATGTAGTTAAGTGATAGCGGAACTGAATCTGTATGACCATGGAATATAGCTTAAATGTTATCGTGGTGGTTATTTTTAAATATGTAAATATCGTCGACTCCTCCTTGCACGAATTACACGACAAATGAACGAATGAATGATGAAAATGAATGAATCGCGAAATGAACAATGGATCTTAGCACCAAGATATTTACACTATTTCTGGTTATGTAATTCGGGTGGCAATCAAACGTTACCCTCTCTATCAAAATCAGATACTACCGACGTTTTTCCGGACTAAGCAGCCCCCATTCGCCTCGAGGCTATCTCTCTATCTACCGAGAAAAACTTGAGTAATGTTTACCAGCTCTTTACAAACTACTACCAAGAAATAAACCATCAACAAAACTAAAGATCATATGCATAAAATATCAGGAAAAATATGATCGCAATAATTAAAAAAATAAGAGATGCTCAAGCTGCAAGTTACAAAAGATACATTAATAAAAGGGGTATAAATAACTCGTATTCAAGGTTTGATATTAAACTCGACTTGTTCTTAATACTTTCTTTTATTCAATAATTATATTACACAGATTGGAGAATGTACGTTATAAGATAATAGTGTTATTATTCTTTCTAACTTATGATGTTGTAGCTTGACATAGAGAGCCAACGCTTAGGCGTAGATCAGTCACCTACTGGAATCCCTCATGATGCGAGCTCGGCTGGATGGATTACGAGCACTACCTAGGAAGTCGGTATTCACTCGCATGCGCATGCGCAGGAACAGCCCGGGAGGTCGGTCTAAGGAGAGTTCTTTGAATGCTTTATGTCGAAACGATCCCGTAGACACACTGATCCGTGTAAAGGACGGCTATCAAATTCCGAAATAGTTCTTTAAATGTCCGCTCTTAAATCCAAATAAGTTCTGTACGAGCTTAATTGGGAAAACAAAATTATTATTTTTTATAATCAGCAACAACGAAGTATCAATTGACCCTAAAATGAGACGTATTTACTTTAACATGTCTTTAAATCAGGATTTTGCGTTTCCCCTAAAAACGGCGATGGAATAATTACCGAGTTTCTTGCAGGTCTTTCTCGGTAGAATCCACATTCCAAACCGGAAGACCTTGAAGTATTTTTGAAAAAAACCTATCAGAATTTGTTTTAAGCGTAAAGTTTACACGTAGGAGTCAAGATGACAATTGCACGAGGGCTTAGTATCGAGCCTGCAACTTGCACATCAATAACAGGCATATACAGTTAGGTATAAACGCCCTATCTATACAACAAACATCTACCGTACCATCATCATATACCATAAACCGTATATTTCTTGAAAATCTTTCCGCAATGAGTGTACAAAAAATAAGACAAATTACCTTGACATGTGATTTACAATTATTTTTTTATATATCTTATGAAAGTTGAGTTATGCATATAAAATATAATTAATAATAATATAATAATAATAATAATAATATAATAATAATATCCTGGGACATTTTTCACACACGGCCATCTGATCCCAAATTAAGCTTGTACAGATCTTGTGCTATGGAAACCAGACAACTGATATACTATATATACTACTTTTCTTTTGTAAATACATACTTATACAGATAATTACACCCACTCAGGACAAACAGACATGTTCATGCACACAAATGTCTGTCCTGGGTGGGAATCGAACCCACAACCTTCGGCGTGTAAGGCAAGTATCTACCAACCACACCAACCGGCTCTAATATATATCTTCAATCAATACAATTTCTTTTTAACTTATTTTAATAGGTATAGGTTATTTTATATTGTACTACTTGGCGCCGGCTTACCCTAGTGTGAGGTGTAGGGCAGGTTTTATGCTTTCAATACATACATTAATCAAAATGAGAGAGTATATACGTAAGTAATGTCCAGTAATGATATACAATTACATTCATATATTACTACTCGAATCCGATCGCGCATTATCCCGCGTGAAACCCTTGCTCTTTGTTATGCCCCTAACAATGTGTATGAAATTTCATGATAATATATAAATACTTAAGACGTGAAAGTGTAACAAACAAATAGATAACTCTCTCTCATTTTCGCATTTATGATTTTAGAATATATAGATATCCTTTACGCAAAAGGCTTAACCGAAGATTGCGGGTTCAAACTTTCGAGTACTACGTTTGTGCTTATTATAATTAGACTCGTACTCGGCGGTAAAGGAAAACATCAATGCTTTATATATACACATGCCTACACTTTCATCCGACACGTAAAGTTGTCTCACGGCTTTTTTTTACCGCCGAGCACGAAATGAATGATCACAAATTAAGCACATACCTAAATATTTGAACCTGCAATATTTGGTTAACATTCATGTATTCCAACCACTAGGCTATCTTAGCTCTGACGTTGAACATAAGCACTCGACAAACGTAATGGCTTCGAGTTCAATGAACCGATCAAAACAAAGTCGTAACTAATTATGTAAAGTAGAACGCGCATATTAGATGATTAAAATTAACCTCAAAGTAGTTCTAGGTAAACATTTAATGAATATTATATTTCGATAAAATCTATTAATACACGCTCACTACATGTTCACAACAGAAATGTTTACGTTTGTTAGGGTTCCGTACCTCGAAAGTAAAAACGGAACCCGTAGAGAGTCACGTCGTCCACTGTCCGTATAAAAACCCATTTTCAGCAGTGAAAAAATTCATATTTTAACAATAGTAAGGGAATCAAAACTTCCCGTTGACCTAGAATCATGAAATTCGGCAAGAAGCAATGTAATGTAGCATAAGTTAAGGAGAAAAAAAACTAAAACCATAAACGTAGTTTCGTCACAGAAGCTTTTTAACCGACTTCAAAAAAGTTAGAGGTTCTCTTTTCGTCCGTATATATGTAAGTATATATTTATTTTAATGATTATTTTGTGTTTAGTTCCCTATCGCTCCAAGGTACCATCTCTATTTCACTGGTAATAAAGATTGTTAAATATTTAAGTCTACAAGTGTAAAGCTTATAATTGTAAGCTTATACACATAAGTATGACTTGAAGAAGGTGGAACCGAGAGCTTTGATCCAACGTGGGAGATACCTGTGTCCAGCTATGGACTACGATTGGCTAATGATTATGATGATGATGGTAACCAATCGTGCTGAAATTTTGCGCACAACAGATTATGGATTCAACAAAAGCTTGCTTTCGAAAATGCTTTTTTGAATTGAAATTATATATTTATTTCAACAAGATGGTCTAATTGGTTACTTCCAGTTATATGTTGGCATTATAATTAGTGTAGATGGATTAATGATTTATAAAAAACAAAACAATTGATATTAATATAAAAACAATTAGAAAAAATTAAAAAAATTAGAAAAACGTGAACACTAACTGCGGGACTAGTCCACAAATTCAAAGTCGCTTAGCGTGCTATGGAGCGAGCTATGCTCGGAGTATCTTTGAAGGATAAGATCAGAAATGAGATTATCCGGAAAAGAACCGGAGTCACCGACATAGCTTGCAAAATTAGCAGGATGAAGTGGCAGTGGGCTGGTCACGTATGTCGTAGGACCGATGGCCGTTGGAGCAGACGAGTCCTAGAGTGGAGACCGCGAATCGGCAAGCGCAGCGTAGGGCGCCCTCCAGCCAGGTGGACCGACGACCTTAAGAAGGTGGCGGGCACCAATTGGATGCGGAAGGCGGAGGACAGGGAGCTTTGGCGCACCCAGGGAGAGGCCTATGTTCAGCAGTGGACAACGATTGGCTGTTGATTGATTGTTTGAATTAGAAAAAATATTATGACACAATAAATTGGCCTGTCACATATAATCATTTGCCTTAACTCTAAAAAAAAAATAAGTAATGATGGAGACTACAGTTAGTGCATTATAATAAATGAAAACAAAGACTTTCAATTCAATTCCTTTAGTTGAAATAAACCAAAAACACAAACAACACATGAGAGGTGTTGCATTTATTTGCAACGTCTATCATTGTTATAACGACGAACAGATCTTAAACGTTTAATAACAGAATTACCACCCACGCACATTAATTACACTAGGGTTGCTAGAATAAAATAATATTTCAAAATTAAATTTATAAAACAAATAGGTCACTGGTGGTAGAGCTTTGTGCAAGCTCGTCTGGGTAGGTACCACCCACTCATCAGATATTCTACAGCAAAACAGCAAGTACTTGGTATTGTTGTGTTCCGGTTTGAAGGGTGAGTGAGCCAGTGTAATTACAGGCGCAAGGGACATAACATCTTACTTCCCAAGGTTGGTGGCGCATTGGTGATGTAACCGATGGTTAACATTTCTTACAATGCCAATGTCTATGGGCGTTGGTGACCACTTTTTTTTTATCGAATAGGAAGGCGGACGAGCATATGGGCCACCTGATGGTAAGTGATGAGTGGGTGGTACCTACCCAGACGAGCTTGCACAAAGCTCTACCACCAGTAACACTTATCATCAGGTGGCCCATATGCTCGTCCGCCTTCCTATTCTATAAAAAAAAGATTGCGCTGTCGGCCTGTAACGGATGACGGCTGGAAGATTTTACGATGATCCGTTGAGTAAAGGCGTGAAAGCGTAACAAACAAATTCACTTTTGTCCTTGTAATATTTGGATATATCATAAACAACAGAGGCTAGCCAAATAATATTATATCACTTGGTGGTAGGCCTTTGTCCCATCGCTGAACAGCAATAATTAATATTGTATTCCGATACTCACTCTTCAAGGTTAGTGTGGCTACAGACACGAGGGATATAACACCTTAGTTTTCAAAGTAGGTGGCGTAACGGCGACGTAATGAACGGTTAATATTTCTTACAGCTATATCCCTTGGCTGTGGTGACCACTCACCATCAGGTGACTCATTTCTGACCATTCACCGATTTTCAATTAAAAATTATTATTGTTAATTAAATTATCATATTAAAATCAAAGTTAAAATATTAATGTATAGGTTCTTCAAGCACCGATTTAAAACGAAACAAGCATTGATTTAATAAATATTAAATCAATCTCAAATCAAATAAGTCGAGATGGCCCAGTGGTAAGAACGCGTGAATCTTAACCGATGAACGTGGGTTCAAACCTGGGCATGCACCTCTGAATTTTCATGTGCTTAATTTCTGTTTATAATTCATCTCGTGTTTTTCGGTGAAGGAAAACATCGTGAGGAAACCTGCATGTGTCTAATTTCATAGAAATTCTGCCGCATGTGTATTCCACCAACCCGCATTGGAGCAGCGTGGTAGAATAAGCTTCAAACCTTCTCCTCAAAAAAAGGGAGAGGAGGCCTTAGCCCTGCAGTGGGACATTTACAGGCTGTTACTTACTTACAATCTCAAATTAATTATATTAATCGAATAATTCACAAGTGACAACCCTAAAATGAATTTCTTTAAACTCGATCGAGTACAATTCAAAGTGTAATTTCCCCATAAACATTATAAATAAAGTCTGTTTGTTTGTTTTTTTTTTATACAAGAAACGTTCGCTAAACGTGTATTTATATATTCTAAATCATATAAATAATATAAAAAATGTTAGTTTGTATGTTTTCGTATTTAAACTAAATGTAATGTGTTATTAATTTCATAGTAAAGCTATTTGCATAAAGAACATCGAGCGTAGAGCATAGTATTACTATAAGGTTGTGTAGTAATATGTTAAGAGTGACCCCGATAGTCTTTAGAGGTAGGGGTAGAGGTTGTGGATCGTAACCCCCTGTATTGGGTTAGGCCAATCATAAGTTTTTTTAAATATTTTTTTCAGTCTCGAGACTCATTCAAATGCCTGGGACGTCACGAGACTTTGATACTTTTCTAAATAACCATTTTTCATTTCAAAATAGTCATTTAATTTTTTTTAATTCATTGTGGTCTAAGAAATTCACAAGTTATATTCTCAATGTCCCAGTTTTTTTTTTTAATAATATTTTTTTATTGACATAAAACTAACTTCGTAAATTATAAAACGTGAAAGTTTAAAGATACAAGCTAATAGATGAATAAAAATTTTGTAACATCTTTACCCCTGATATTTATAAACATTGATTGAACCTGTGCAAAATAATGGCGGGTCGTATAATAATCACACGGTCACAATAAGGCCAGCGAACTTGAACTTTAATCCTATATCGTATTACCACTGCTTGTCAGTAGGTAATAGGTATCAAATGAACAAACATACACATTATTTGTCAATAGTTTTGTTTGTGTACGTGACATAATATGATTTGCTAAAGCGCTGACTTATATGAATTTTAAAAAAAGAACATTCGCTTGCTAACAAACAGCTTAAACACAAATTCAACGTCGAATGTTGTTATTACTTTTTATTAAATTATACATTAAAATAAATTACTTATTTTCAAAATGTAATTGGCATAATATAAAAAAATATTTCTTTTAAAAAAAATCCTTAATAGTCTAGGAGCTTACGGCATTTTGAATTTAAAGTTTATTTTAAAATCACATTATAATCAGTTTTTAAAATCTAATGAAAAGATAACACAAATAACTGTAAATAAACAACACAAATAATGAAAAATTAAGAAACGAAAAATGCGACGTTTTCTTTTCTTCTTCATCATCTAAATGAAAACGCCAATATTTCTATCAAATATGTTTCTTACAATAAATATTGAAAACTTCCCTAATATTATAAATTAAATAAAAACATTATTAAACCCTATCTTATCAAACGATTAGAAAAAAATGTATATGCGAGAAAAATACGAGAATAGGTATAAAGTTAACTTGTTTAAATTTTTTAAGAGTAAGAAATGAATCATTTTTATGTATGTTAGTACTTTGACCATTGACAAATAATTAAATTTTAGAAAATTACTGATACATTGCCAATTATAAGATTTAAGCTATACCCTAAAAATGTATTTATTATATAAAAAAACATAATGACTAATAAATTATTGATATACCACAACGGTAAGCGCTATTCTATATTTATTAATATAATGATTTTAGTAGTTTTGATAACAATGTTACTATGAACACAAAACGCGAAAATGTTCGTTAAGTTACGTAAATTCTGCATAGAAGTCGATTATGTCATAAAATATTCGGTATTAAGCGTACATGTTGTACCATTCGCGAAGATTCTTATGTTATGTTGACATATGTCGGGATATCATAATTAAAATCCTTTATAATTCGTCACTATTTCTAATATTTAATTCGCAAAGTGGTTATTTTTGATTGATCAATGAACTGCTATTCGTGTGTATGACTAATTAGCGTAATAATTGTAGGGCATGTTTACTCACGGCTTCCGTGTATGATGCTAAGTCAGATGAATGTAACCTTGTAGTCTAGAAGTCAGCGCCTGATCTATGAGTTATTAATATTTCCTCAAATCATAAAATAAAAATAAAAATATATTAATCAAATTTAATTTCCAACGCAACAGGAATATTAATAAGTATTTTCTAATGTTTGATTATGAAATTACTATTACCAAGTCTCATACCAGAATGATGACATGACAAATAAATGAAATATATATAGTGTTCACTCACTACACTACAAACAAACAATACGTAGTTTACGTTGAAACGTTTTTGTCATCAAAACAAAAAAAAAACGAAAAGGAATTATTTAGGTGATATTGGTGATATAAGCTTCGAAACTTCTCTGTTAAAGGAGAAGAAACCATTTCCTATAGTACTTCTTGCCTTTGTTACTACTTTTTGTTCTTGCATATCATCATCATCATAATCACCCTTTTCGCGTCCACTGCTGGACATAGGTCTCTCCAATGGCACGCCACTGAGCTCGATTTTAAGCTCTTAATCTCCAACCGCTGCCAGCCACCTTGCGTATATCGTCACTCCACCTAGCTGGAGGGCGTCCTACGCTACGTTTGCCAAGCCGTGGTCTCCATTCCAGAACGCGTCTACTCCAACGGTCGTCGGTTCTGCGACATATGTGTCCAGCCCACTGCCACTTCAGCTTACTAATCCTTTTCTTTTTGTTCTTGTATATATATTATGTAAATTAAGTCGCGGGTGCGATGTTTCGTTTATAGTGAATTCTTGAACAGATACTTGTTAAATGTGACATGTTAGTGTAACTGTGATAATTAATGTGTGTCAATCAAATAATATATTATAACAAGAATACTTGAAACATTACGTATTTACTTTGAAGCCTCAATTTACTTAAGTACATTTTCTAATAAAATATACGAGGTGTTATCTGATAAAACTAATAGTATAAGGGCATATGTATGTACCATATAGTTGGTAAAAAAGTCAAGTAAATTTATTTTGAATTATTTTAAATTTTATATATAAGACTGAGAATAATTCTACTAACTTATTGTAACTTTGTCGCAATCAAATCGATGCGTATATTATCCTATTATTTAATTTAATTATATAATAGTTTTCGATAAGGTTTGGGTTGACATTACGATGTATGGCAACATCATATCGGTTTGATTCATATCCAAATAGAATAGCCAAAGTTGGTTTGGAATTAAATCGGCAACGTGTTGTAATCATTATAAATTAGTAAAATTATCCCCCTTTGGAGTTGTTTCAACTGTTTAAGAAAAATTAAAAATATTGCGACATAATTAATCGAATTACCATGAAAGTTAGAGATGGTTTTCGCACTATCCACTTCACTTTAACTCGATACTATATGGCGTTGTAGCATATTCTGTTCTATTCGTTAAATTTATCGTCATGACAAACAGTTTTATATTCATAAGCCGGAGTCCGTCCGTCGGATTTTGCTATTATAGTATTATATAGTATTATAAGATGTTTGTTACTTGGAAAAATATAATCACCTGTGAATTTTAAATGATGTAACTAAAATAACAGTACAAATTGTAAGAAAGGTGTGCAAACGTAACAATTTAAAATAAATTGAATTCCATATTTGATGGAACAGAAATACCAAATTAAGTTTTTAAGCTTTAGAAATTTATTGTACTTGTATTGTATGTATTGTATTGTATATTATCCTTACTTAATATTATAAATGCGAATGTGTTTTTTTATTTGCTACGCTTTCACCAATCATCATGTAATTTTGTATACACGTTATCAGTGGCATAGAAAAGGACATCGAGTACCTAACACCTCCCCTATCTCGACGAATCTATACAATATTCTATAAAGCGCTAGACACACCATATTTACTGCATTCGTTTAGATTTCATATGTAAAATTCCTATTGTATCAATAACAATAACGATCGCAAAATCATCTCAATTAACACTGTCATGTTTCATTCCAACATCTAATTGTTCTGTTTACACGTAATAGAGCATCTTATAAAATATCTTAATTAAAGAGTACAATATTTGTAATATAAAATATGTTTATAAAACCTTTTTTATATCAATTCGACGACAGTAATGAGATGCTCTAGAAAACTTGTGTATGTGAAGAACAATTCAGCGATCTTATTGAACAATACAATTGATGTTACTGTGTAGTAATAAAAAAACAAAATTAATTAAAATAGATTATCTTCTTTCATACATATAGAAAGTTTGTTTTTATAATAAAACAAATATATTACTAATATAAACTATTTTTAAATACATTTTACTTATTCAAACCTCATAATTTTATTTTCAGTAATATTATGGAAACAGAAAATGAATACCATTAAAAGTTATTTTTAAATATATTTGTAACATAAAACTATTATAATATTTATATTATTAACATTTCTAACACGCAACAAATTAGAATTCAATAAACGCTAATACTTAAAACCGATATACATCAAAATACATTACTATTCAAAACATCGTTCATAACATATTTTCTTATAAATGACAATAATGCACAAGCTCTCCGAGTATACAATCTATAAGAAGTATTTAATGGAATGATGTAGTGAGCATACCTTAGTCGCGTACGAGCGCGCTTTATGAACGCATCATGTTATGTCAAAAATTGGCGGCAAAATACGTTAATTTCAATTGCGCTAAAAACAAGAATTTGTTGTTTTTTTTTTAATTTTTAAGACAATGGAATTAGTGTATTAATTTTTTTGTGTTTGTATAATAAGTTCTTACGATGAAGTTTTTATTGTTTTCAATTTTTATATTATGTGCGGTGAAATGCGATGATGTTAGGTAAGGAGAATTTACTGTTAATTTTATCCAATGTCCTATGCGCTATTTAAAAAAATAGAGATTAATATATCTAAATAAATTAAAAGAAAACTGTACAAATTTTCCAGATAAATATTTAGGTATTTAATTGATAAATATTCACTTAACTTACCATTTTAATTTACTGGTTAAAATATAAAGACAGTAATCTCGAGTGCGACTTTGAAGTCTTATTTTTTTGGATCACTCATTATCTAACACAAATAATTTCGACACTTTGACACTTTGTTTACAATTAACAGTATCACCTGACTACGGTATATATTTAATAATATTTATGTTCATCTGTTTCCGCGTTATATCGCCTAAACTAAAAATCATAATTTTGAGAATGAGGTAAAGTTAGAAGCATCTAATCGTCTGCTGGTTACAGGCTATATGATATCACATATATAAGGCGTCCTTTACGAAATATACATATATAAATATATATTTAAAAAATGATTAGTAGTATTTAGACTATCAAATGATATAGGCTTTTCATATATATACTAGCCTATGCTCGCTGCTTTATGAATGTTTAGAATACACACGCGACAGGCTTTCATTCTATATACATAATTATGTAAATTTCCTGACGGTTCCCTTAAGTTTCAACCCTGCTCCTCAAAGTGAATCTTAACCGAAGATTTCGTGTTTGAATAGAAGCAACACAAACCCTACAAAACCCAATCGTAAAGAGGGCATCTGACCAGTAATAGGACATTTAATGCTGGTTACTTCTTTTTTAATAATTAGTTGTTAAAATATCCTTATAATACTTTATATGTGTAATACTATTGACAAGTTTTTTTTATAGTGTACCAAAAAACACATTTTTTTTAATTGCTAAATATTACAAATTTGTAGTTAGCCATTCGCCTTTATACCGCATGTGTTCGTCTTATAATAGTATTCGTTTAAAATATTATATTTTTACCGAAAGTCCTGTAGACTAATTACGAAGTATTTTAAAATGACTGTTTAGTTAAGTTTCTATTTCTATAGTTTAGCTTTGTCAAATTTTAAGCATATGTATAATAATAATATTTATTATTTCACATAAGGGCTTATAAATTTACTCAGCCGAGACAAAAAATAACTTATGCAATAATTAAAGTTAAGAAAGACATTTTAGAGTACAGCCTGGTCATCCTTGCTAGATTACAGGATTAACCTGTGTTAAGGATGGCCAGCTACATGACATCATGAAATCATTTTGTTTATTATCATTTTGTTTTGTGGACCAATAAACATTAAAACATTGAGCCTTCGGCTATATATCAAAATTTAAAAAAAAATACACAAAAATCTTTAACTTTTATATAATTAGGTCATGAGTTTTTTATATGAATATATTTTTTGTTTATTTAATTATAGAACTGTTGTTATATAAACGTACATTTCGTGTAATACTCTTTTATAGCGTGTTATTGTCACGTTTATTTAAATCCCATCAACAATATAATGTCAATGATGCGTTTTAATACTTAAATGTTACGATATTCAACGCGTTTCCTATTACAATAATACATTTATATAAATACCCGTTTGTCTAGTGGATAATAAAGCTACGGCTCAAGAGGATCATGGGTTTGAATTGGGTCGAGCCAAAATAAGTTTATTGGGTATTTCAGACGAGAAATATTTAGTAGCTCACGAGTTAGGCAATCGGCAGTGTAAAGTGTATAAGATGTAAATATTCAATGACACAAAACGGTTGGTATATCTTTGTTCTTAAATCGCTAAAGCCCTTGTTAAAATATTAATAAATAAGGCACATTACACTGTTAAAGATTATTTATTTAGTAGAAGAGCTAGGAGCTTTCACATCTGAACAATTCAACTGATTATTATGGAATTTGGCATAAAACGTGTTTACGTGTAACGTTTCAGGAATACATAAAAGGACAGAGTGCCTAATTCGTTCCTTTCCTCTCACACGCGAGCGAAACCGCGGTCGGATACTAGCATTATATAAATGTTATTGTATATGATTACTCTATGTGAATAAGAACAACACAAAATCTACTTTACTGACCCGACGCGGCTTGAACCCGGGACATCGGGGCCTTATAAGCTACTTGACCCACAAGGCAAATATCAGATAAAGAAATAACAATTTATACACAGAATTCGAGTAAATATATAATATAGCTGCCCGAGCCGACTTACGGCTGAAATGAATATTTTATCCCGTGCGTTTTTATACAATGAGATATAAACATTCTATAATCGATTTATTTGTCCGTACAGTTCTAAGAGCATAAAATAATTCATACGCATAAAGCGTAGTACAACCTGCCCTGCGTATTTTTCATACTTTTATTTATATATATTGTAATATTTCTAAAGTTACTGGTTTGAACTGCAAAGTTTACAATATTTATCAACATTCATTTATAATTAATAAACTTATTAATATTTAAACCATATATAATATCCTAAAGTATACATCGTTTACCAAAAAACACCGACTTAGTTAATTTTGTACAAAATATATACCAATTATATTATTACCATTGGTGAAAACCGTATCAAAATCCGTTCCGTGGCTTAAAAGCAGTTGGCGGACATACAGAACGAGGAAGTTTGCTACTCTGTTTTAGACTGTTTATAGATAGATAAACTCAAATCGGTAATTAAACAAACGCCCGTCTATTTACCGTAATTTTCTCTTATTTTAATTAATGTATAAATATTCTTAGCCTTGACATCAATACCGGTATTTCCGACTTGTGATTTTTTTTCCTTTCAAATTAATAGTCACACGTGCGTTCTATTCAGCCAAATTAAAATATTCTAAAGTCTATTAGTTAGTAATTTTATCTTGTCTACTCTACTTCTATATCTTCTGGAAATGATAGATGATGATTGTTTTAATAATTCTGATGATCTCTCCATAGTTTTAAGAGTAGTTATTTCCGAAGATAAAAATAAATAAAACGAATGATTAAGGAATTAGTTGTTGGTTTTAAATTAAATAATATATATATATATATATATATATATATATATATATATCCTGGGACATTATTCACACACGGCCATCTGATCCCAAACTAAGCAGAGCTTGTGCTATGGAAACCAGACAACTGATATACTACATATACTACTTTTCTTTTGTAAATACATACTTATATAGATAATTACACCCAGACTCGGGACAAACAGACATGTTCATGCACACAAATGTCTGTCCTGGGTGGTAATCGAACCCACAACCTTCGGCGTGAAAGGCGAGTATCTACCAACCACGCCAACCGGCCCGTCTTATAAAAATATAAATGCAAAAGTTTTTCTGCTTGTTCACGTATTCCACCAATCATCATAAAATTTTGCATACACAACATCAGGTGTCAAAAAAATAGTCTACCTCACATCTGACTGTTAGGTAGTCACACGCGAACAAAGCCGCCGCTTGCGGAAAGTAGTAATAATATAAATGAAAGCGCATATTTAATAAGTGACTTTAATCATAATTTTATTAATAATATAAACTACATAAGTTTATATTATAAATAAAATTATAATATTAAACAAAACTAACATAGGCAGTAACTAAAAAATGAATATATTCCTCTCTATTTATAATAATGTTTTCTTATTTGTATATAATCTTTAAACATATATCTTTATTAAAACATAATATAATAATAAGACAAATGAATGTGAGACGTATATTATCAAACAAATACATTTTGTCCTTTTCTAAAAATGAAATGGACGACCGCTGTGGGATTTTCTCTACACAAGTGATTCCTCCTACGTCATTCGTCACCTCAGCCAATGGACGTCAGTTTCAGAGCTATATTTTGACAATATACTGACAGCTTTTAAGCTAATGACATATCTACAAATAAACTCGTTCATTCACCCAACACAGTGAGTTCAAAGAAAACTATCTGATAGGCCTAGAGACTTGGATGGTACCCAGATAATTACAAAGCTCTTCAACAAGTAATTGTCTCTCTCCATTTGTGACAAAAACTATACTATAAGATACAAACATCAATTTGTATACATTCGTTATTTAAAAGCAGAAAGCCGCGACGTGTAATAAATCAACAGCAACTATGTCAGACAGCTGGTTAAACTCCTCTAGTTTTGGTCTGAACGTTTGAAGCCTTTTCATCGTGCTGCTCAAATGTGGGTGTCACATATTTGTCACAGTCTTTCATCCAAAACATACACACAGATTTCCTCACGTTGTGTTCAACGAGACGAATAAACACAAATGAGCTACCCAGGATTAAAATCCTAATATTTGATTAAGATTTACTATTACTGGAGCATCTCTTCACTCTCTTAAAATAATCCTTTTCTTATACTTTCATTTTATGACGAATATAACAAAACTATAAAATAAATCTTACATGAACAAAGAACACAACTCGTTCAACGAAGAATTCCATTCCAATTAAAACTTGTATAGTCATCAATAAAATCATAAACTCTAGATTGTAATGTTGCCTGGAAATATAAACTTGCAGGCACAAAAAACTACTAACTCGGTAAAAAAATAAAATAAATAAAAGGCACGGTCGACACGTTTGTGGAGATGTGATGATTAAAAAAAACTTTAAAACTCTCTCAAATAGTTAATAATCATGTTTTAATATAAATCATGCAATCACTTCCGCTTTCTCCCCGGTCCGGCCTTGCGCCAAATTTTCAACGCATTCGCTGGAGGTCAATGACGTCCTCTTCTTTGTACGAGTAACGTGTCAATACCTTTATACGTAAAATAAACTGACTCTTGCTTATCTGTTCTAATTTCAGAAGACAAAGAATGATTACAATTAATAATAACAATTAAGATGAATAAAAAACAAGTATATTTTTTAAGGTTCAAGCGTCGTTGACAATTTCACGTCGTTGAAGTTTTTCATGATAACGCTATAGAAACGATAATGTTTATTAATAATAACAGTTTACATGAAACCTGTATTATAACAATTAATTTTATTATTATTAATGAGAATGTAACAGTTTTTCTTTGGGCAGATTAACCTTCTTATGATAATAACCCTTTGGCAATTTAAAGAAATATTAAACATTCCTTGCGTTTCATTCAATACGACACCAACCTTGGGAACTAATATGGAATGTCCCTTGTACCTGTAGATACACTGGCTCTCTCACTGATTGAGTATGTGATATGATTTAGAAATTTATATATTAGGTCATGCATTTAGAATTGTATAATGTCAAAGAAAAAACTAGGTAACAACCGGTAAATGTTCCATTGATTGGCAAAATCTGTGATCCTACGGAAAATATTCGGATCTGATTCCACCACGATGCCCCAATTCCTTAACCACCGAGCACGAGATGAATTATGAAAACATGAAAATACAGCAGTGCTTCACCGGCTTGAAATCGCTATCGGTTAAGACTTATCTGTTCTACTGAATGGCGTACCTTCGCTTATACTATAATTGATATAATATTATAAGTTCAAAATAGTTTAAATTCAGCTATATACAAATATTTTCGATAGAGCCATTAAAGCGATTTTTATTAGATTTGCTTCAATCGCTCTATCGCGTGTTCCATTGCGACCTATTTTACATTTCCTATTTCTGTATAAATATTTTTATAACATTAACAACGTGGTGCATTTATACGTTCATATAATGTTATGCATTCTTATATAACATTATGTACATATATGGCGTAAAGTACTATTTATTCCAAACGTTTTTGCTGATACGATGTTAATGAAATAAATTATATTTATTGTTATATTCATATTGTTATAAGAGTTGGCGTTATTAAAACATCAGGTTTATATTTTTTTCAAAATTCGAACTAATTCTATTTTTCAATATTTTTTTTAAACAGATAATGTGCAACACAGATGCGATTGGTCTGCAAGTGTTGGCAAAAGTTCTTCCGCCATTTACAAAACTAATTATTATAAAATGACGCAAATTATTATTTTAGACTACCACTGCTATCTAATAATTTTAAATATTTCATATTTACAAGTATAATAGACGTTATGTACGGTAAAAAAGCACATTTTAAAGGATTTTTGTCACAAACTGTATTACTGGCGAAGTCCACGGGTTTTGCTAGTATTTATATATAACACGTTATATATAGACAAGCTATTTACAAATTATCTAATTTTATAAATTCACAACAATTGACAAAGAGTATTGCATTCCAAAATTCGGACAGACTTGAAAAACCAATTGAAAACATTATAATAGTGGGCCCCTTGTCAGTCTGCCTGCCTAATATCATTAAAAAAACACTATATATTATTCAACACGATATCGCAGTTCAAGGGTTGCAGAGGTCAGACAATTGTTTCAAATCAGTGAGCTCTCAAAACTATTATAAATATGTAGGTCGTTTACTTGATATATCACTAAATATTATATTATAATTTATTGTGATACTATAGGAGTTAGAGTAGCTGTTCCGTGCGGTCTCACCCGCGTCAAACGAGCTTGTCTCTGTGGGTCACAGCATAATGCTATATAGCCTGTACCGTTCCTTAATAAATGGGCAAATTGCAAAGATATTTTTTCAAAACTTACTGCTAGATACTGCGGCTAGAGCGCTCAAACAAACAAAATCATCAACTTTATTAGTGTTAGCGCTGTACCCGCGGTTTCGGAATTACTAAATACCAATTTTCATAGCTCTTTCTTCTAAAATGTAAGATTTTCATATAAACTTTCATCCCCTTTATCACTACCTTAGGGGTTACATTTCAAAAATCCATCATTAGTGCTAACCTACTGTGTAATTTTCGTGGTGCTAACTGCTAGCCTCAGTAGTTTGGTCTGTGCATTATATATGATGTGAAAGTTAGTCAATTATTCCTTTATATATATAGAGAAATATATAAGTTATACCGATTCGGTGTAAATAATATAACGGTTTTACTTATAAATTCTTTTTACGGGTGGTAGTCAAATAATATTGTGTCTTCTTCTTTCGAATGTCAAATTAATAATGATAGAAAGAAAGAAATCAGTGTTTAACTAAACTCTTGAATTATTGAAGTTGTTATTATTACTTTTTTTATTAGTATTATTTTATACCTGTACCGATAATTTATTGGTTGTATTTTTTTTACTGATTAGCAATTTTGTTAGCTCCGTAACAAATTTAAAATACGTTCACAAATTCACAAGACGTAAACCCACGATCTTCCGTTAAGGTAGGCATTTTACCCACTGAGCTCTGTCGGGTTATAAATGATAATTCTAAGTATCATTTTTTCAAATCATTCATTCATTACTTAACTTTTAAAACGCTGAGATCACGACCGCACGACTACAATAAATCTTAATGAATCCTGTTTAATATCGTTAGCGAACACAAGGAACTCTTACCGACCTCTATATGTCTTAACGCAGATTACATCCGTCTGCAAGTCAAAATAATAATATCAAGATTATACCAGTGTAGTCTGCACTTAATCTTTTCAATACAAGATAGAACCGGAAGTATATTCAAGGTATGATTTGGATTTAATATTTTATTACATTACTAAATGTTACAATCAAAGTTAATACACTTTATTCAAGTGCTCTGACAGGTACTTTTCAATTGTCATTTTACAAATTTAACATAAAGCTACCACCGGTTCGGAATGTAGATTCTACCAAAAAGAACCGGAAAGAAACTCAGTAGTTACTGTATTTAACAATTAAAATATTACATGTTATAATTATATACAATTACATTTATATATTCTCGTATGAATATCAACGATATATCCCATTGTTTTTATTTTGGCTCACTCACCCTTCAAGCCGGATCACAGCAATATTAAGAATCTTGATATTTATCCAGACAAGTTTAAACAAAGCCCTACCACCAAATGTTGATATATATGTAATTCTATATATTATAAATGATTTTGAAAAACTTTGAACGTATATAAATAAGTAAAATATCAGTTTTAAACGCATTGGCAATGTACTTATTATTTATTTGCATAGATTTTGCAACATCAGACAATACTGAAAGGCATTTCCTTCCACACAACCTTAAGATGAACGAAGAATATAAAATAACAAAAAAATAACAAACGAACGAGCGCTTACAAGCTTAAATATGATTATAGCAAACGTGAACACATATTTATTATAACAAAACAATTGAACTCAACTTACCGCTTGATATAAATCCCATATGTTGACAATGTAAGAATGGCTTTCTATTGACTTACTAAGTCCAAAATCAAATAGTTTCTTTGTTCGTCGCAGCACTTGTGATCCGTAATACAATAGTAAATATAAACAATGTACAGTCTTGATAATTAAGATAAACAAATTGCTAACATATTTGACTTAAAGCTCAAAATGATTTGAGATGTTTTTTTTATGAATTAGTCTAATTGATAGTGGACTTTGGACTGAACTCTCTATAATGTAATATTCAGCGAATTAGTTTTGTTTCGTAATTTATGTTTTAATATTTATACATAGTGTTGAATAGAATAATATTATCTATGTACAGTACAGTAACAGCTTGTGAATGTCTCACTGCTGAGCTAAGGCCTCTACTTTTTTGAGAAGGTTTGGAGCTTATTCCACCACGCTGCTCCAATGCGGGTTGATGGAATACACGTGTGGCAGAATTTCAATGACATTTAACACAAATTAAGCACGAGTTTGAACCCATGAACATCGGTTACCGTTCACGCGTTTTAACCACTGGGATCTATATATATATTCGCCGGGAGGGCAAATGACTCTACTCCACCTGATGGTAAGTGGTAGTAGAGTCCAAACGCGACGACGGCCAGTACAGACGGGAAAAACGTTCTGCACTAGCCGCCTTCGCCTTGTCGGCCCGCAAGATGCCTCTTCACGCCTCGTTTGAAGGAACCCGGGTTGTAAAAGGAGGGGAACACGTGAGAATTTGAGGAATTCCATTTTTTGGAAGTGCGACAAAGAAAGGAGTTGCCAAATTTCTTTGTTCGCGATGGAATTGATGTCACAGTTAGGCGGTGACATCGAGAACCAGCTCGCGTGGACTTAAGAAGGAAGGGGGAAGCAGGAATTAGAGAGAATAATTCCTCAGATTATATCTACTCTATATATTAACGTTTTATAACATAAACTTTAAAATTATGAATTGGCTTTCATATAAAAGTAACCGTAAACCGTAACAGCCTGTGAATGTCCCACTGCTGGCCTAAGGGCCTCCGCACCTCTTTTTGAGGAGAAGGTTTGGAGCTTATTCCACCACGCTGCTCCAATGCGGGTTGGTGGAAATATAAAAGTACAGTACAGTACAGTAACAGCCTGTTAATGTCCCACTGCTGGGCTAAGGCCTCCTCGCCCTTTTGAGGAGAAGGTTTGGAGCTTATTCCACCACGCTGCTCCAATGCGGGTTGGTAGA
Source organism: Nymphalis io (assembly GCF_905147045.1). Lineage (NCBI taxonomy): Eukaryota > Metazoa > Arthropoda > Insecta > Lepidoptera > Nymphalidae > Nymphalis > Nymphalis io. Next base: position 9,758,482 of record NC_065910.1, on the reverse strand, counting down.
ATACACGTGGCAGAATTTCAATGAAATTAGACACATGCAGGTTTCCTCACGATGTTTTCCTTCACCGTCAAGCACGAGACGAATTATAAACACAAATTAAGCACATGAAAATTCAGTGGTGCTTGCCCGGGTTTGAACCCACGATCACCGGTTAAGATTCACGCGTTCTAACCACTAGGCCATCTCAGCTTATAAAATATAAAAGTATAAGTAGGATATTATTATAGAATCAAAAACCTACCCCGTCAATCTATAGTAATATCACAAATGCGAAATAAACTCTTTCTATCTGTTACGCTTTCACGTCTGAACCACTGAACCGGTTTTCATCAAATTCGGTATAAAACAAGCTTGAAGTCTAAAGAAGGACCTAGGCTACTATTTTATACCTAACATATGCCCCCTTCAACACGCAGGTGAAGTCGCGGGCGAAAATTATTAATTTACATGTAAAGAACTTGATGTTAAAAATTTATTATTGTAGTTAATGTCTATATACTCTGACATTTCAAGATCGAGTTCAACGCTGGCTATCGAGTTTATTCCTGCAGCGTACCGCCAATCTAGTTTACGATAATCGTCTTATCTAGTGTTTTGACTTGGAATGTTGTTACTGGGTCAATGTATTGAAATAACGTTAGTTCTTATTTAAAAGTATATTATTTATCTTCATTTTAAAAACACCGTTAAATATTTCACAAATAGCAATCTTTATTGCCAATGATATCATAAATTTTAAAATGGATTTTAGTTTTGGTTGGTGTATTCACAAACCCGTTCTCGAGCGTGGTGGAACAAGGTCCAAACCATATCTTCAAACAGGCATCGATAGAATGATTCTATTAATTACTCATTTAAGTCTTTATTGTACAGTCATGTACTATACTGTCAATAATTACTGGTGGTAGGGTAATTACTTTGTGCAAGCTCGTCTGGGTAGGTACCACCCACTCATCAGATATTCTACCGCAAAACAGCAGTACTTGGTATTGTTGTGTTCCGGTTTGAGGGATGAGTGAGCCAAAGTAATTACAGGCACAACATCTTAGTTCCTATGGTTGGTGGCGCATTGACGATGTAAGTGATGGTTAACATCTCTTACAATGCCAATGTCTATGGGCGTTGGTGACCACTTACCATCAGGTGGCCCATATGATAATCCGCCTACCTATAACCCGCGATGCTTAAATGAGTATCTAGTTGAACGCAAGGTCTTTCCTATAGTGTAATCCAATACTAAAATTTGACCAGATTTATAGGGGCCGCATGATTCTTTATGAGTGCACGATAATCAAATACTCCGAACATGAAATTAAAATACGAATATTAATTTAGCACTTGAAATTCTTAAAGTAGTTTACCCTGAAACAAGACACGACTGTCTCTCAAATATAACATAAAAATTAGAGTTTTAACGTATATTCTCAGGAGCCCGATATAAATATTCGATGAGAAATAGAACAGCTAAAAATTTAGCTAAACTATTCGACTGTATTTGATTTGATCCAAATTGTGTCCTGATTGGTAATTGTCCATAAAAAAAACACATATTTTTCCTATAATTGGTCCACGTAATAAAAAAAACTTAATATTCGTTCGTTTTGTTTGATTATAGCTTAAAAGTAATAAATCATAAGTACTTGATAATCGGCCAAAAATTAGTTACAAAAGTGACCGAATAATATTTGTAATTTATTGCAGTTTAACCTAAATATCTTTTTAAACATATGTACATACATACTAAACTATTCAACAATCACGAGGCGTCACATAAGGTCGTTCAACTCCGCTATTAATACAATGTCAAGGCTATTTATATAAGATTCATAGTGTATTCACGTCTATTGTTCCCAATAAAATATGGTATTTATGAGATAACTATTAAATGCGGAAATTAATAATATAATTTTATGTGATATTTTATGTATTATTACAAGCTATCAATTAAACATACGAGGACAACAAGCTAGAATAATATAAGTGTAAATTATTTACTTAATATATATTATTACGTCTGTATCGACAGCCTCGTTGTTCTAATTGCTAGTTTATTAAGCTACAGATCTTCCCAGTACTGGAACGAACCCCATACCGGCCCCAAAATAAATGCTATACAAATTCCTGCGCCGTGAAGCCAGTGCGTGACCTCTTTAATGTTGTGTCGTATTGCCGTCCCATCGGATTCGGAGAGTGGGAACTAGAGCACCTGTGTTTGCGCACAAATTACATATTATTTTTTACCTTTAAAATATCTTATAATTAATGCTGCGTTAAAATAAATATGTTATACTCATGTACAATACTTACAAAAATCAAATCATACATAGAGCATTACAGTTCACAAATTACTGTTTGAAGGGGAAATCTCTTTATAAAAATTTTATGGTTTCAAAATAAATTATAGAGAATAATATATTCTAAATTTTCAAACAAAACGTTAAATACTTACGTCTGTATACTCAAAACCACTAGTTGACACTCTTATAAAAATAACGCTGAAACAAACTTTAATGTGATTCGGAATTTCATTTCTTAATTTCATTAAATCCGTACATAAAACTCAATATTTTATTTCAGAGCGAGTTTCATTGTCCTACCAAAGATAAGAACGAACTATGGCAAAAAAATTATCACATTTAAAGGAGTGCAACTTTTTAAGAAAATACCCTCAAATATAAGAAATGAAAACTCGCTTTATATTATTTATTTAAGACACGACTAGCCACGTATCTTCTATCTTTGACGAGCCGGTTGGCGTGGTTGGTCGATGCTTTCCTTTCACGTCGAAGGTTGTGGGTTCGATTCCCACCCAGGATATGTATTTGTGTGCATGAACATGTCTGTTTGTCCTAAATCTGGGTATAATTATCTATATAAGTATGTATTTACAAAAGAAAAATAGTATATGAAGTATATCAGTTGTCTGGTTTCCATAGCACAGGCTCTTACAAGCTTAATTTGCGATCAGATAGCCATGTGTGAAAAAATGTCCCGGGGATATTATTCTTATTATCTTACAAAAGATCATTCCATTCTAAGCAAGAAGTCACAATGTGTTTAATAAGTATGAATTAATAAAGTGTCGACAGATGTAACAACGAACGACGAATGTAATAACTAATTTTAAGTTTAAAAATTTTCTCATGTAAGTGACGTTAGTCTTTATGGGAATAAATATTCTTTAAACCTAAACCTAATATTATTGTTACAGCAACAATTATTACGTCGTCGAAGTGCTCGATGATGAAATGGGCAGAGACTTCAGGAAACCCTTCCGAGTTTACTGGAACGTACCGACAGTTCAATGCAAATCAAAGAAGATACCATTCGACAATTTATATGAAAAATATGGTATCATCCAGAATGATGGTGACCATTTTAATGGCGAAAAAATCACGATAATGTATGAACCGGGTCTGTTTCCGGCTATATTTAAGAATGAAACCAGTGGGAAATACAGGTTTAGGAACGGTGGAGTACCACAGGAAGGGAATTTGGAGGAGCATTTGAAGGCCTTTAGAGAGGATATTGCAGAAATTGTTCCTAACCCAGACTTTAGTGGCAAGTATTGACTTTAGGTTGGTTGTTTATATGTGTATTGGCTTAATAGCTGTAGCGTGCCCATGTATGTATTGCTGATTAGCCTTAAGGTTGGCTGGCAGAGAATGCCTTCAGGCATAAGTCTCTTGCAAATACACAATTTTATTATTCAGTAGTGTTTTCTATAAATAAACTAAATATAAAATTGACTAAGTACGTCTAAAAATTGACGGGCCGGTTGGCGTGGTTAGGAGATACTTGCCTTCGCGCCGAAGGTTGTGGGTACGATTCCCACCCAGGACAGACATCTGTTTGTCCTGAGACTGGGTGTAATTATCATTATTCGTATATCATTATTATTATATATAAGTAGGTATTTACAAAAAAAAAAGTAGTAATTGTAGTATATCAGTTGTCCGGTTTCCATAGTACAAGCTCTGCTTAGTTTGGGTTCAGATGACCGTGTGTGAATAATGTACCAGGATATTATTAAAAATTGTACATTGCAGTTTTAAAATGCTCAGTCATTTACAGACTTTATAACTAATTTGTCCCGATGAGCCTAAAATATTATACTATCACTAATTAAAATTCAAATTTCACGTATTCTTAAAATACGGTGGAAGCGTACTGAGACTCATTGCGGATTACCGAAATTTAAGTATCTATAACGTATAGCTGAAGCTGTGCGTTATTAGTCAGTCAGCCAGGACATTTAAAATAAGGATAAATAAATAACATTATTTATCACCAATAGCGTTAATAACATACGTCAGTAATATATTGACGTAGACTTACGAAATAATGTACTAGTATGATTCATATTCTATGTCGTGTAATATGTATAGCTATTAAAATTGCTTCAAAATATAAAATTTCCTCGCCAGCAGTGCACAGCAAAGCGGGCGCCGATGTCTGATAAACCGGCTACATTCTCATCATATTCATTTTTGGTCGCACTATTTCACTTATTTTGCTTCACAGGATTCCGTTTACAAATGATGGAACCCTATTACTGAAGCTATATCGTCTGCGTGTTATTCTGACAGGCATCATTAGTTAGATAAAATTGCCATTTCACAGATATACTTGGAACTACGGCGATCATGACAAATAATAAAGTCCAAAACAAAGTATACTACGGAACTGATAGTGAGCAAATTTATCTCGCTGATGACCGTTTTTTTTAACTACGTTTTATGGAATCTTGATTACTTCGACTTTGATCGCTTTTTATGGAGAACAAGTATTCAGAAAATATAGTTAGTGATGTTTTACCAACAAATGGCTGTGCACATTAAAGTACAACTATACTATTTTTGTTTTGTCATTTTGTTGCAAAATTTCGATAAGTATATTTTTTATGAATATACTGATATTTTAAAATATGATAAAAATAATAAAGATGATAAAACAAAACCTCTATATCCTCTTAAACGAATCACAACGCTTAGCTATAGACTTACGTTTAGTCTATTAACAAAACGAATAATCGAATATTGAAACAAAATCTCAACTTGAATTCCCAGAAACATTCCATGAAGATTCAAAGAATAAAGTATTACATGATTTAATGTGTTGCTTTGAACCATACAAAGGTATAAAACAAAAAGCCATAGATCGAGGAATTTCGAAGAGCTTAGGTAAAAGTTTTAACACAGTTTAAATGCCAAATGAATTATAATTATCTACATTTCTAAAAAGTAAAGTACAATTACATACAATTATCATGAGGCAGCTTAGCGTATACAATATTAATTATGCAATTTTACTTTAAGTATGAAATCGGTGTTGATTTAATTTATCGTTCTTATAAACTCGTAATTTAATTTTTATTTCGTTTTGATATTCAGGCATCGGAATAATAGACTTTGAATCGTGGCGGCCCATATTCCGACAGAACTTCGGCACGCTAGTTCCTTACAAGGATGTTTCGTACGAGATTGAGAAGAAATTACATTGGTGGTGGCCCAAGAGTTGGATTAATGCTGAGGTAATTCAAATTGTTCTTAAGTTGTAGAGCAAAATTACTAATCTTTTATTTGATTTTGTATATGTCTAGTTCAAAGTTAAAAAAAAACTACACGATATTATCAAAGGTTGTGTCTGATCAACAACGTAATTACCTTTCTCGATAGAAAAAAACACAGCTTTTGAGACGACAGGACTATGGAAAAAAATTGCAATTTATTTTAATTGTCATATTACAGTTAATAGAACTGAAAAAGAAGAAGGATGTTATATATCCTCTACAATGATTTGTAAAATATGTAAAACGCGAAAAAAATAATTAAAAATAACTCCACGGGAGGGGCGGATAAAGGAGGCCGCTGGTGAAATCGGTTATTTTGCTAGCTTTAAGTAAAACCTTTGCTGGATAAAGGGCTCTTTTCTTCTTGTGGTTTCCTTATGATTTTTTCACCATCAAGCACGAATTGAATAATATGAATAATGCTAACAGTATTTCCCATGAATCACAGAGTAGAGCCATGAGGCCGAGTGTTGTATGTTTTATAAATTCTAGGTCGCAGACTAGCATAAAATAGATAATTATAGCTTAACGTGAGCGCATGTTACTTATATACTTGAAATATGATAGGATTGCATCTGTTTATCTATACTCTATATTAATATTATAAATGCAAAAATAAGTCTGTATGTGACATTAGTACCGTACTACTGAACCGATCGTAATAAAATATCACATTAAGGTAGCCTGAAACTTGACTAAGGCATATCAATTACGGGGAGAGGCTTGTTATATATGATTTGAAAATAATTTAAATCTTTGTACAAGTATAATATGGAAATATTGAAAATTAGACGATTTTTCTTCGATATTGTGGTTGCTTATTTATTATCTACTAAGAAACCTATATGTACCTATAATCTTGAAGAATAGCGGTTCCAAAGTGCTTGTAAATTATTTGTAACTTTATACTTACATTTATAGCCAACCATGGATTATAAAATAATAAACAATATTGACCTTGAATTGACGCGATATCATTGGTCGAGATTTCGATTAATCTATGGTATTTATAATAAATTTAAAAAAAATACGTTTCGAATATCGAAGAAATTGCTCAAATATTATTGTAATAACAAAGTTCCATTTCTCTACATACATACGTACATTTTAATTGACTACCGCGTTGGTCTAGTAGCTAGATGTAAGACCGCAAACCCGGAGGTCCTGGGTTCAAATCCTAAGTCGGGCCAATAAAAAAGTTATTCGAGTTTTTCTGTCTAAAAATTCTCAATAGTAGCCCGGAGTCTGGAAGTTACACTCCCGTGCAAGCCGTTGGTCCTGCGCCTGAAATCTTTCCGGCCGTGTTGGATTGCCATCCCATCGGCTTATGAGAGTTGGGAAATAGAGAGTGCACCTGTGTTTGCGCACACACTTGTGCACTATAATATGTCCTGCGCAGTTGGCTAAGCTCTCTTGAGATAGATTGCCGTGGCCGAAATCGATCTGGAGGAATATTATTATTATTACATTTTAATTTTACTTATAAAGTAAAGTTCTCGATTAATGTATCATTTATTATATTATATAAAGTAAATTATATAGTACAGCTATCAGCAAATCGTTTGAAATATAGTATATTCTTAAGTACGTAAATCTAAGGCTTGTTTATCTCTATTTCGTCGATTGTAGTAAGGTAAAGCTTAAAAAAATGTAATGTTTTTAATAGTGTTCGTATTTATCAACATTATTTAGAAGCACAACCGACATATTATTTGTATATCATAACGTTTCGCAATCCCATTCAAATCTGTTCGTCCTCATTAATGCAATGTTGTAATTAGAGCAATGACGTAACCTATTAACCATCGCTTTATGGGAATTAGTTTGATGTGTATGTGTGTTCCTTGTCAAATATTTACGCAACAAGGAGATCTTGGATTACAATATCCAGACCGACTAAGGAAGCCGGAATCCCACGAAGACAAATAAAGTTATTTCAAAGATGTCAAATATCCCACATTCCGAGCCAATGAAGAAGTCTTTTCTTGCTTAAAGAGACAAGATGGCCTAGTTGTAAGAACGCGTGAATCTTAACCGATGATCGTGGGTTCAAACCCGGGCAAGCACCACTGACTTTTTATGTGCTTAATTTGTGATTATAATTCATCTCGTGCTTTACGGCGAAGAAAAACATCGTGAGGAAACCTGGATGTGTCTAATTTCACTGAAATTTTGCCACATGTGTATGCCATCAACTCGTATTGGAGCAGCATGGTGGAATAAGCTCAAACCTCCTCCTCAAAAAAGAGGAGAGGAGGCCTTTAGCCCAGCAGTGGAACATTCACAGGCTGTTACGGAAGAAGTCACAAGTCAAGATTTTACGACGTCAAATGCAAAGTTATATTTATATTGCATATGGATACCATATCCCCATCAATTAATCCTGGAACTTAAAATAGGATGCTGCCAGGTAAAAATCATGGAGTCATATTGAAATCATATTGAATCAAATAAAACCTAACCTAGGTTTGAACCTGCAATCTCAGCTACATTTATTTTAAAATGCGTATTTTTTATTTTATTTATTGTATTTGTATTACAGACGTGTTGTACGACGCGTCCTTTGGTGTACCTTATAATTTGATTCAACATTATTTCAATAGATGGAGTTACCATGCTTTTTACCAGGCAGCATCCTCAATTTAGAATTTCATGCTTAATTTTTGTTTATAATTAATCTCGGGTTCCACTAAAAGGAAAATATCGTGAGGAAATTTGCATGTGTCGGATGAATATCTGCCACGTGTATTGAAGCATAAACACCAAAACTTCTTTTCAAAAGGAATGGGCGTTAGCCCAACAGTGTGACATATATAAGTTACTTACTTATTAAAATATACTAACAGCTTAAATAAAAACTGGACAAGATTTAAAATTGGTGATTTTATCCAGTTCTGCAGTAGAGTGAGTTGATAATAATAATTCAGATACCGGATCGTAGATTAAAGATTATTATTGGTATGAACACTTTGTTTATGTATGTCAATAACCTATCCGTCGATTTTGATGATGAAAATAAGCTTTTCGAGCAGTCGTGATGTGAAACGTCTATTGGCGCGCCTAGTGGGTAAGACCGGCTCGTATGCCGTGACGGAAAACGATTCACATTGATCTATGCTGTAATGCCCCACCCAGTCCACACACTCCAATGGCGCCTAACTCTCTTGTGTATGCGTAGCGCGTATACTTATTTCAAGCCGATTATACATTTAATAGCTATTAACTGTTAACGAAAGTATATGTTTTTATTTTCACTTCACATTAATTTATTGGTTATATTTAATTGTAAATTCCTTAAATAACCATTAATTTTATAAACAATCGCACTATCCAACATAAAAGTTGAAAGATATTATAATTTAGTAACAATTTAAATAATAAAAGCATAATTATTATAATTCCAGGCGAAGCAACGCTTCGAAGCATCTGCTAGAACATTTATGCAGACGACGTTGTCTATTGCGAAGCAGATGCGCCCTAAAGCGCTTTGGGGATACTACGGGTTTCCTTACTGCTTCAACATGGCAGGGCAAAATTTAAAGGAGGATTGCGCGTCGAATGTTTTAGCGGAAAACGATATGTAAGTTAGTTTTTTTATTTATTTATAAAAGAACGCCAAAAGAAAGTATTTTAATGCTTAAAATCTATACACATACATATTATAATTTGATTCAATATTATTTCAATGTGACTCCATGCTTTTTACCGGGCAGTATCCTTAATTTAGAATTGCATGCTAAATTTTTGTTTATAATTAATCTCGGGTTCTACTATATATGCAAAGCAAGTAAATCAATGGCCAAAGTCTGCCTTTCGTTACCTGATAATTATAAGCCAAGTTATTAAAACTCTTAGACAATTAAGTATCAAAAAATCTAATCAATATTTTTTTTTTTTTTATATTCGCCGGGAGGGCAAATGACTCTACTCCACCTGATGGTAAGTGGTAGTAGAGTCCAAACGCGACGACGGCCAGTACAGACGGGAAAAACGTTCTGCACTAGCCGCCTTCGCCTTGCCGGCCCGCAAGATGCCTCTTCACGCCTCGTTTGAAGGAACCCGGGTTGTAAGAGGAGGGGAACACGTGAGCTGGTAAGGAATTCCATTTTTTGGAAGTGCGACAAAGAAAGGAATTGCCAAATTTCTTTGTTCGCGATGGAATTGATGCCACAGTTAGGCGGTGACATCGAGAACCAGCTCGCGTGGACTTAAGAAGGAAGGGGGAAGCAGGAATTAGAGAGAATAATTCCTCAGAGCACTCGCCTTGATACAGTCGATAGAAAGCGCTCAGTGCTGCTATCTCACGACGCAATTGTAAAGGTTCAAGGGTGTTTGTGACCTTTACGTCGCCAATAATGCGTACGGCACGTCGCTGCAACCGGTCCAAGGCCTCAAGTAGGTACTTAGCGGAGCCATCCCAAAGGTGCGAGCAATATTCCACGCAAGACCGTACCTGTGTTTTGTACAGCAGGCACAGTTGTTATGGCGTGAAAAAGCACCGCACCTTGTTCAGAACTCCGAGTTTCCGTGAAGCTGTTTTTATAACAGCCTCGATGTAATCCCTTGGACTAAGGTCGCAGCGAACGTCAATCCCCAGCATGGCGATTTTGCTTTGCATCACCAGCGGAGTACCACAGAGGGAGGGAAGAGGGGAAAATGTTGACTTTTTCGCCGTGAGAGCGCATACCTGTGTTTTCTTGGCATTAAACTCAACAAGATTATCAGAGCCCCATTTGGCGATGAGCTCTAACGTCCTATCGAGTTCAATGACAAGATTCTTCCGCCTCTCCTCAATTTCCGCTCGCCCAGCCACTGCACGTCCGTGGTATCCACCATGCACTGTACTATCGTCTGCATAGCAATGTATGTTTCCAAGAGAGAGCATATCATTGATATGCAAAAGAAAGAGTGTGGGAGATAGCACAGATCCCTGGGGGACCCCAGCATTCACTACATAGAATTGTGAAGCGCAACCATCAACTAAAACACGAAGGCTACGCTTGTGTAGGAAGCTGGCAATCCAGGTGCATAGCTGAGCAGGCAGACCATATGCCGGCAGCTTGGAGAGAAGACTTCTGTGCCAGACCCTGTCGAAAGCCTTGGAGATATCGAGGCTGACAGCCAACGATTCTCCATGCTTGTCGATAGCTTCACCCCAGAGGTGCGTTACGTACGCTAGAAGATCACCTGTGGACCGTTTTGGTCGAAACCCGTATTGACGATCATTAATTAAAGAGTGATCTTCTAGGTAATGGATCAGTTGGTTGTTTAAAATCCGTTCCATCACCTTACAAAGTACTGAGGTGATAGTTATTGGCCGATAATTTGCCGGGTCAGACCGATCCCCTTTTTTGGGAACCGCTTGCACATTAGCTCTTCTCCAAGCCTCCGGCACACTTCCCGAAGAGAGAGAAAGTTGGAACAGGCGCGTTAACACAGGAGACAGCTCCGCTGCGCACTTCTTCAGCACTATGGCTGGTATTCCATCGGGACCGCTAGCTTTCCGTACATCAAGTGATTGCAGCTCCGCACGCACGTTCACTCATCACGTTGCCTGATTTTGATGTCAGGCATCGTATGGCCACATGCAGGTATTGTAGGTGGCAGTGCACTACAATCATCGATGACGGAATTGTCGGCAAAGAGTTTAGCCAGGAGATCAGCTTGCTCTTGCGGACTGTGAGCTAGCGATCCGTCCGGATTTCTGAGCGGTGGCAGCGAAGGTTGGCAGAAATTGTTTTGCACAGACTTGGTCAGACGCCAGAAGCTACGGGAGCCCCTAGGATGCGAAACAAGGTCATGACCAATCTGTACAATGCGCTGTGCATCCGCTCTCGTGTATGCCTTTCTACAGGACTTGGAATTTTTATTATAGTTTGCTTTCAGTGAGTCAATGTTAGATGCCCCGGTTATGCAGCCGTTGATCCACTTGCGATATGCCGCCTGCTTAGATGATACAGCATCGGCACATTCACGAGTGAACCAACGGTTACGCGTACTCCTACTGACGAGATCTGAGCTAGGAATGTAGTATTCCATTCCCAGCATGATCTCGCCAGTAACAGCAGCGGCACTAGCTGACGGGTCATTCCCACTGAAGCAACGTTCCTTCCAAGGGACCGACGCATAGTAATCGCGTATACCGTCCCAATCCGCCGGCTTATAGTGCCAAACGCAACGTTTGCATACCGCTAGTGGCGGCAGCTTGGCCTGTGGCACTCTGGTAGAAATAAGGCTGTGATCCGAAGAGCCAAGAGGAGCCTGAACCACAACCTGATATTCCACCGGGTGAGAAGTCAGCAGAAGGTCCAGTAGAGAAGGTGCTTGCCCATCAATGTCTGGGATCCTGGTGGGCTGATCAACCAGTTGGGTCAAGTCATGTGTGAGAGCAAAAGCATGAGCAGTCCTTCCAGCATGGTCAGTTTTGAGGGATTTCAACCAGGATTCGTGGTGAGCATTAAAATCCCCCAAAAACACCAATTCCGCGTTAGGAAATTGCTCTTGCGCAGCATCTGCCACCCGACTAAGATAGTCAAATAATCGGCTTGTCTCCAAGTCACCATTGTGGGATCTGTAGAGGCACACGTAGACTCGGCTCTGACGAACCAGGTCCACACGTACCACCAACATGGAGAAGGAGGGGTCCTCCAAGCAGCGCAGTCGGTGACAGCAAACATCCGTCCTGACGAACAAGCATACTCCGGCTTTCGCTTTGAAGGATTCTTCAAGCGTGTAGCCGGGATAATTAAGGTAGCTGGTATCGGCAGGACGGAGTATTTGTGTCTCCGTGAGAAACAACATTGCTGGCCGTGCTGTCTCGAGATGGTGGTGGACAGCGTTGAGGTTAGTGTGGAGTCCTCGGATGTTAGAGAACTCGACCTCAAACAGCGAGGGTATGGTGGGGGTGTGCACCGCTGTACGACCGTTATTTCTGTTTTGTTGCGCCATTTGGGAAAAATGAAATGGAAAAGAGACGTGAAGCGAGCGATGTATTGCCACGATAGGGATGGGCAAAGTGCGGAGGCGTGTTTCCCCAAGTGGTTGCCAAAAGGAAAAATACACTGACCCGCCGGACGGAAGGGCCCCCGAACCCCCCCGGAAGTGGCCGCCGGGACCCCACCTACCGGTCACCAACCGGCACGACGGTCCACCCCGAGATTATGCGTGGCCTGGTGGGGCAGCCTCGCGAGCTGGTTAGGCACGCTCGGGCCCCTGTACTATGCCACGGGCGGCCAGCGGAACAGCCGTTTCTTCGGGTCTCCCTGTCCGGCAGGTCAATACAGTTTCCCCCGGCATTGGTTCAACAGCCGTCTCCAATCGGACCAACACCCATCGCGGCAATACTCGCTCGGGCTCTGGCTGTACGCTGGCTGACCTCGAAACGCGGCTGCAAGCCACTTCACGAGTTTTTCACCATGCGTACGGTGGTAACAAGCCAGGCGGATGTTAGCATCCTACCACCAGATTTTAAGCTCTATATATATAGAGCTGAAGAATTTTTACCTTTGTTTGACGGCTTGCTACCATCCAAGTATCTACCAGTCCAATTTTAAAGTAGTTTTTTCGCGTTAGATAGCCAATTTATTGAGACAGGTTCTAGTATCATTACGCGTAAGTACCTAGTATTAAATTCACTGAATCGTTTACGGAAATAAAGGACAATTGAAGAGTGAGTATACTGTATGTATAGTACATATTATACACACGGTATACAATTACTTTAAAAAAAAATAAGTTACATTATTTATTTATTTATAACGAGTCTATGTAAAGTTCTGTTTGCCAATAGCTACCAAACAAAAAAAGTAAATGGGTTGACAAATAGAGCAGAAAAGGGTGAATAACTATTTTGTTTCGCCTATTTATATAGATATATTATACGTTATTCCAATCGAAGAAGGCCTAAAAATAAACACACCTTAGTTTTATATATTCCATGCAATTTGGATTGAATTGATTGAATTTGCATTAATCTCTACGCTGATATTTTAATTAATACTAACAGTTCTTGATTATTATATATTTATTTATAATACAACACTATTCCATTTAATTGATTATGGACTTTAATTTTACTTCGCCATTGGAAACACATTTTTTTCGCGAAACCATAACGAATATATTTATAATATTCACCAACCACAAAAGATATTCTATCACCAAACCGTAATGCTTAGTATTGTTGTATTCCGGCTTGAAGGGTGACTACAGGCACAAGGGCCATAACATCTTAGTACCCAACGTACAAGGTTGGTGGCATTGGCGATGTAGGAAATTGTTAATATTTCTAACAGCACCAATATCTATGGGCGGTGGTAACCACTTAGCATTCGGTTTACTTGTCTTTACTTCTCCTGAGGTTGGAATATAGTATAGATTTATACGAACGTTCTCAATTAGTATTTTATTTGTAAGGGATCCTCTTTTCATAATTAATAAATATTTGCATAAAGTATTACTTGAATAATGAAAGTTATAATTTATCTTTTCAGAACTTACTGGATGTGGTCCGAGAGTACAGCGCTGTACCCATCGGTGTATAGTTCACGGAATTTATCTTCAGATCAGCTGGGGTCACTAGTTCGAGGCCGGGTCAGGGAAGCTAATCGAGTTAGACGATACGAGACACCTGTACTGCCTTACTATTGGTTTAGATACCGGGAGGGTGGATATATGACTGAAGTATGTTTACTAAAGTATATATATATTTAATAAAATTAAATAAGCAATCAATATCAAATTCTGAACATTCATAAAATTTTATCCTAAAAATGTACGTTTTATGTTAAGTTTTAGTAGATAAGTGCTCGTACAGACATTTTTTTTCTTAATATACGTAGACAGACGTGCACAGGCTACCTGATGGTAACCTGATGGTGGCACTGTATACCCAGATGGATTTGCACATAGCCCTACCACCAAGTAAACCTCTATTATTCTAATTAACGTTCTTTAAATTTATCATAAATAAAACTGCTAATATTTGCTTTCAGGAAGACCTAAACGTTGTTCTTAAGTCTTTTTACAAATCAAACGCATCTGGATTCGTCATATGGGGAAGTTCCAAAGACGTGAATACAGTAAGCAAATGCAAAAATTTATACTCTTACGTCGAAAATGTTTTGGGACCTACTATTGCGAAATACATTAAAAAAATAAACATAGCCAATGACGTCATTATTGAAACACCGCCTGAACTTAATCTCGTTAATGAAACTGTCACCAGTGATATAAATATGACCAACAAGACAAGTGGAATTGAATCTGCTGAAAAAAGCACCAATAGCCCTGTCGAAATAGACCCAGAATATGATTGGATACCCCCAGAGAATTACACTCAAGATATTTCTCAAAACGTCGAAAAGGAATTACAAAAGAAAGGTTTTAATAAGACAGAAAATAGAACTGAAATAAAGACGCTGAACGACAGTGTTGTTGTTGATATGATATTTGATGCTTTGATAAAAGCCGATAATAACAATGAAAGTGAAAATAGCAAACCAACAACTAGGAATATTTTGAACGAAACAGCCTTTTCAAATACTAGCAATAGCTTTGAAGTAACCGAACCTGTTATTATTAAAGATACTGATTCCTTGAATTCCTTAATCACCAAAGATCCACTGGGTTTTATAGAAAATTTGGCGTTAGAAGAAGAAAAAAATGAGTTTTTCGATGAAACTATAAATATAGACGAATATAAAGATGATGAAGAAATTATTCTACCATTAAATGATTCTACCATTGATAATATATTACCCATTGAAGAAAATCAAACGCTGTTTTTAACTCCTGCTGCAGATATTGTATCTAACAAAGACTTCACAGTTGATTTTGCAAGTGATACTACAACAATAAAAAGCGATAATTCTCTGAAAGATCCTTCTAATATTGAAGACGAAATTGTAAAATCTACAAATGAAAATATCTTTATAAATATATTTGATTTTTTGTTAAATGGTAATTCCAATTTAGAAAATGAAAACAAAAAACAATTTACAAAAAGCACACTTAATGAAAGAAAAAATCTCACAGAAGATTCAGATTTATTAATAAAAGAATTAATTAAGGATGATGAGTCGGAAAACTTAGATAAAATCATCAAAACCAATGAAAAATTTATGAATAGCAATACTGAAAGCTACACGGATATCCCAAAACCCAATGAAGTAGAATCTCAAGGAACCACTCTTGAAGTGGATCAGACTACTGAAGTTAATTTAGAAAAAAATCAATCGATACATTTTTCATTAATAGAAAATAGTAATAAGGAATTAATAGACTTAAATGAAGTATTTGATGATTTTATGATCGAAAATATCACTGACTTGAATTTTGAATCAACCACGCAACACGACAAAACTTTAGAAACGAACTATAATGAAGACAATTTATTATTATTAGCAGTTAATCTCTCGTCTCCTACGAACACTAGTCCATCTACTGATGCTACTGGATATACAACAGAATATTTGAATACGAGTGAAAGCGTGACAGAGACAGAAAATACAGATAATGAGTTTATTAGAAATGAAAACAAAGATGAAATTCTACTTGATGATAAAAACGAATCGCTATTTACATCGGACGCTGCATCTGATCAGGTTGTGACATATATTTATTATCCGTGACATAAATGTTCTCAAACTAATTGTCTCTGTTTCGAAATTGATTTCACTACATTTATTTCATTATTATTTATAGAATCTTAAAATATATTTGCACTGTGATAATTTTTATATGATCTTTCACTGAAATATTAAGTTTTTCGCATAAGAGACAAAACAAAATTAATTAATTATATTAACTTTTATTTTGCTAAAGCATGAATTACCACTTAAGTTTTTGTATGTACATTTTATTATTTTTTAACTGCAAGAGTTAATGTTACTAGTAATTTTATGCATCTTAACAAAGACGAAATTAATGTTTTATTTATAAATGGTTGAATAGCTATTCTCTTAAAACTCACTTCGTATCTCACTCGAGGAATTGAAAACCGACACATATTTACGGGTGTTATAACATTAAAATGTTATAATAATTAGTCAATGTAGTTTACACACATCTACAATAATGTATTAATTAGTATTTTATAAAATGAATATATATTATCTGTGTAACTGTCACCTGTCATCTCGGATGACACACATCGCGGAGCGCGGGAAAATAGAATATATATATTGGTATTGGCGCGAAGTGAAGACACTGTGTGTGCATAGCGAGCTAATATATAATACGTATTATTTAAATTGTAATACCAATATTACGACTTGAGTTAAATCATGGTTAAAGGGTGAACATTACGTCATATCACTTTCTGACATTTCACGTTGCTTGTCTATGGTGAGTTTCGAGTTTGTTCTGACAGAATAGCTTTAGTATCTATAATGTCATCAGTTTTATTTTCAGTTCTATTAATATTTAAGTTTGTGATAACATATTATGCTTCTTTATTGCATTCTAATTTTTATATTCTCTTGACTAAAAAAAAAGCTTACTATGCATACTTATAAATGTCACATTTGCATAATTTTCTTTTTAATTATTAATTACTAACCAGTGTAATCATTAGTACTTATATTTTTATTTTATTATTAACAATATTAAACTGTGTATTTATTTTATCTGTAACGTAAACATTTGATTTAATAATTTATTTATATCGAAATCGTTATTTATATCATATATTTTATTGTTTATATTTTCCTTTAGGTGAGTGTATCATCCAGCTTCGCTTTGGGATCCAACTCGAATTCCATGTATTTCTATATCTATTCTACATTCATATTTTTTAATAATATATTTATCAACAATATGTAATATATCCGGTTCAACTGCATTTAATATTTTTTTCTTCTTCGTGATTGTGGATTTCATGTAGTCAGTAAGGATTCTTCATATTGTTCAGGGATTTTTAAACTGTCGTGATAATTATGTTTATTTTTTAATACTGCTGATGTATAAAGTAAACTGAAAATATAATTTTCTTTTACATTTCAAGTGTCACAATGACATCGACATAAATTTTCGACATAAAATTAATCGACTTAAAACAAAATATCTTTAAAAGCTTAAATAAATAATTAATGTAAATAATTAATATGCATTTATAATTAAATTAAAACAAAAAACTGTACAGACATTTTGCCTGCAATTGCAGGTATGCCAGGCGTTACCAATATTTAATATTTTAACTGTAACGAACTATACTCCTTGTACTGTATTCTTCTGCAATTATAAAACCCGGGGACACTTTTCACACACGGCCATCAGATTCCAAATTAAGCTTATACAGAGTGTGTACTATGGAAACCAGACAACTGATATACTACATATACTACTTTTCTTTTGTAAATACATACTTATATAGATAATTACACCCAGACTCAGGACAAACAGACATATTCATGCACACAAATATCTGTCCTGGGTGGGAATCGCCAACCCTCTCGTCAAAATTATAAAGATGTGGTCAAAATAATTTCACACTAGACTGATTTAATGAAGTTCGAGTAGGGGTGTTCTGTAAGATATTCACGTGTGTACCAATAGTGTATATTCTGTTGTGCATTCTCTTAAATAATATAATTTCACAGGACTAAAGATCTCTATTTGCTGTATCTACAAAGTATTGCAAATCCTTCTTTAATTTATTTTTTTAATTCTCCATAAATATATAAACTAAAAAGGTACTCACTTATATATTACATTATTTCATTTACAAATATAAACTCGCTCCCATCCATCGTTTGTTTGTCCCTGTCAACCTTTCAAATGATTTCCGATGTGGTTCATACGCCAGTAATTGGGAAGCTTTACTGTTCAATATTCACTCCATCTAACTCAAACAATCCACTAAGAGTGATTACTCTACGGTAAAAAAATGTACATTTTGCGCAAGCACATTACATTCTCTGTCTCAAATTCCCCTTAACTTGAAACATTTACATTTACTGATCTAACTACTTTATTAATAAAAGTCGTAACTACCCAATTAAACAATTATTTGTCTTCTTTTTTCAAATCTCAAATTGTCTAAGACAGAAAGAGAGATATCAGTGTTTATCAATCCACACGCAATAAGAACGTTAGTTTAAAATTTTTAATCTTTAATCTAAGTTGGCAACAAAATGTCAACATGAAAGTAAGCTTTTTTAAGTAGTAAATATTTTATTGTTGCGTGTACATATTTTCAATGTACAATTTGTAAATCTGAATTTTATATTAAAATATTATAAGTTTTAAATGTACAAAAATGTAAACCAAAATTTTAATAACTGCTTAAATAATTCCATCACTTATATTTTATCTGTGATACGCCCATAATTTTGTAACAATAAGATAATTTTACTTTTGTAAATATTATTATTATAATTGTATATTTATAAGTTTAATAGTTTTTAAGTTATTTTTATCGAATTCGTTTGTAATATTTTATCTATAATATAATATTTTATCAAAGAAACTATATTTTTTTATTTCAATGTACAATATTAAAAGATTAAGTAAGATTTGTAGCCGAATGGAAGATGAAAGCTTGTAATCACTTTATTTTTATTTCTAGTATTAAATCTGAGATTTTCGATTTAGATTAATGGTTGTATTAATTACAGGAAATCTATTAAAAAAACATTAAAATTCAAATGTTTAATACGAAATAAATAACATTCAAGAAAACAATAAAACATAGTGTGAGTTCCAAGGTCCTCACGAGAATTGATGAGTAAACAAGCTCATGTACCGGTCTCACGCACACATTAACACACCTACAATAAATCTTACGCTGACGTCATTTGACGCTCGAACCCCGAACATATTAGCCCCTACCGAGCGCTAATATGTTTACACATTAACGATTAAAAAACACCACACAGTATACTAAAACAATAATTTTTGAATAACAAAGGTATTTCATGGTCCGTTATGAAATTTCTATCCGGTCTCAAACTACTGAAGGGATTATGTTTCGGCTCTGAAACAACGTTGAAATTGTATCGTGATATTTCTTTCACTCTCGACATGTCTCTTTCCAACTCTTCAATGTTGAACGAAGTTATGATGAAAGGTACTTTTTGCTTCACAATACTGTTTATTGTTGACGGCCAGGTATCATTAACATTGTACATGGAAGATCTTTGTATGTTCGGGTTAAACGCGCAAACTGAAATATTTGAATCATATATCTTATATGTGTATAAAATAATTACTAACTGAACTAAACTTTTTGAGGAGTTAGTTTTTATTGTAAGCAATAGATGGCGCTACTATAAAAAGACTCAATAAAAGCTTTTTCATTAACTGTAGGACTAAAAGATGGCGGAACTAGTATATAAGGTCGTGGTCTTTTAGTTATTGGTGACAAAGAAAAATGGGACTAGACAGACATTTATTTACCAGTTGTCCGGTTTTTACTTATTTATTTATTTCTGTATTTAAGAAGGACGATCTGTACTTGTTTCCTTAATGTTATGAAATATTTACTTGGCGATATTCTACTGCCAAATATGAATACTTATACTATTGTGTTTTTATTTGAAGGGTGATTGAGCCAGTCTCACTACAGGCACAAGGGACATGACATCTTAGTTCCCAAGATTGGTGGCGCATTGACGATGTAAGGGATGGTTAATTGTGGCAGTGGCAATGTATATGGACGCCGGTGACCGTTTACCATCAGATAACCAATTTGCCAATCTTCTCAACTATTCCATATAAAAAAAGATACAAAAAAATGTGTTATTTTATGATTGTTAATTAAAAACAAATGAATACATTACTGATATCTGGCGTAATGAAGTCGTCGCTGGAATAATATTCGTGGTACGTTTCCTTATCGTGGAAATGAAATATTACTCTACGTTTGTTTACGCGGCAGTTCTCACATAACCTGTGAACAAATGGAAATATTAATTAACAAAAACCAACGTCTGATGTTTATGTCGATGTTAACACGCGTTTATTTAACTTGAATTTTATTTGTGGGTCAAATCGTGCAACTGTTTATAAACTGAAATTTTGTACAAACATTTGATGCTTGAGATAATATAAAATAGTGTAATGATTCTTATTAATAATAGCTTATTTTTAATAGGTTTAGAAAATCGAACGAAGTAGCTTGCGTTTGGGGATTCCAATGGTTTTTCTTCTTAGAGTGTATACAGGAGTTATAAATCTAATATATTTTTCTTTCTTCTATTATCAAACAACTAGGAATCTTGACTGTCTTCAAGGCAAGAGTAAATACTCTGCTAGGCAAGCGCTCCATTGTAGACTGTTTTTACAATCGGATTCATAGTCAATTTCATTTCCCAATAAAAATATGTGATTTCACAAAAAAAAAATGTGAAGCCGAGATGGCCTAGTGGTGAGAACGCGTGAATCTTAACCGATGATCGTGGGTTCAAACCCGGGCAAGCACCACTGAATGTTTATGTGCTTAATTTGTGTTTATAATTCAACTCGTGCTTGACGGTGAAGGAAAACATCGTGAGGAAACCTGCATGTGTCTAATTTCATTGAAATTCTGCCACATGTGTATTCTACCAATCCGCATTAGAGCAGCGTGGTGGGATAAGCTCCATACCTTCTCCTCAAAAGGGAGCGGAGGCCTTAGCCCAGCAGTGGGACATTAACAGGTTGTTACTGTACTGTACTGATTTCACAAACTTTAATCTATAATCGTTTGACAAGGATTTTGCTATAAAATTTAAATGTTTGTGTTTTATAATTTAATGTTTTATAATTTGTAACAACAGTTTCTGTCTTTCAGAACGAATTTAGAATTTGCGGACATTAATTTCAATGGCAAGCGCCGTTGGAGCTGGATATATTACCACAAGTATATAGACTATATTTATACTTTGGAATAGAAGAGCTTTATGTAGATATATATGTAATATATGTAGATATATATATAATATATACATAAAGCTCCTCTATTCCACCTTACTACTTTATAGCGGGTTGGATAAACATGTAAGAACGACATCTGATAAATGCAAGTTTTATATTATGTTTTCTTTAGCACAAAATAAATTATAAACAAAATTAATCAAGAAACAAATGTATGTTGCTTGCCCGGATTTGAACACGCGATTTTAAGTTGAGATCCGTGATTGTTTAACTGACCGATGAGTTAAATCGTTATTAACTTAGTGGCTAATATCAAAACCTGTATATGATTTTATATCTATTGTCAAAGAATTCGAAGTAGCCACTGTCTTTATTTTATGAGCATGTCATGTCGTAAAGTTGTCTCCATCGCGTCTAGTCTAGACTTTTGTTATTAGACAAATAATATCGCAGTAACAGGAGAACATAGTTATTCATATTTCTGTCCTGTTATTTCTTTAAAGATTTCTTTTAATACACAATACTTTTAAAATTTAAAAGTAAAATGTGCCATTTTTTTGTTTCAAATTTTATGTTATACAATTTATTACACTTAATATATAATAATATGACGTGTGAAATGTATTAACATTATCTAAACAACCCAAGATTTTTGTCTTTCTTCAATACCAACGTTGGGCGGCCCATTTGAACCAATTATTGTAAGAGACTCCGCATTCACCAATAAGCAAATTCTTAACTGTATTCCTGCTAATAATAAATAATTTTATAGCGTTGTTATCGGATTTCATGTGTACGTACTTGATTTTTCCAAGTAAATCCAGAGGAAGTTCTGAAGGATTTAGATCTGGTCCAACCAGCACCACTCTCAGTTCCTGGACATCAGGCCGCAAGTGTAAGAAAAATACCTCCCACTTGTTCAAGGCATCAGCTTCAAACTGAAGATCTGGACCCACTGCATGGATGGTGAACGTAACTTTCTGAAAATAATGATAAACTTTTGAAACTATTTTTATTACTAAGTGTATCTGATGAAGATGACCCAGCAGTTAGAAAAAGTGAAACTTAAACTATGATTGCGAATTAAAATATATAAAACTCCACTGAGTATTTATATACTTAATTGGTTTATACAATTTCGTGCTCAGTGTTAAAGGAAAACGTGAGTAATTTGCATGTGACGGTTCATATTATTTTAGTATTTTTCTTTTATGGAAATTTAAGACTCGAAGTGGGCCATTTAAGGCGGTTACTGTTTATATATACATAATATTAAAATTATGCGTATTATAAATCCGCCGCTAGTCGTCTGAATAGCCCCAAAACGAAATTTAGAAATTTCAAAGTATAGAAATTTTCCTTATGAGAAACTGATTATTCCAAATTGTATGTTGCGAAAATTATTCCAACCATAAGAATCGTTTCCGACCGTTCTTCTTTAAACATGAGGATCATTATATTCCATCCTTCTTAGCGTATCGCGGACGATTTACGCGCGCCGAAGCTTTTGTATTATGTATCTGATATATTCAAGCAAGAAAAACACAATCTATCTATATAAGATTGATAAGTAAACTAGTTTCCACCCACGGCTTCGCGTCTTTAAGGAGGCACATGCTAGATCCTATGTTCTCTCCCTTACAACGTATTTGCAAAATATCATAATGATTGAGTAGTTAAAACGCGTAAGCGTAACAAATAAATGAACTCATTTTCTTTTTTGTTTAATACATACCTTACTTTATATTTTTTTCTAGGACGTATTTATTTTATAAATGAGCTGCTTAAATTATTGTTGTAATCACCTTTGAGACTCCATTAGCACACGTCGAATTCATCTTGGTGGTGTGAAGCTGGTAGCCATACGCTGCTGTCAAAGGAGCTGATGCAAGTTGGGTCAACGCTGCATACTGGATCTCATCCATATCTTATGAATAAAAAAAAATTTGTACTATATTATTTGTAGCCGTCTGCTTTAACGTTAAGTAACTGCCTGTAAATGTCCCACTGCTGGGCTAATGCAGAGGGCATTAGCCCAGACCTCTTTTGAAAAGGTTCAGAGCTCACTTTACCACGCAGTTCCAATGTGGATAAGACACATGCAGATTTCCTCACAATGTTTTCCTTCCCGCTGAGCACGAGATGAAAAATAAATACAAATTAAGAACATGAAAACTCAGTGTTGCTTACCCGAGTATTGAATTATCGGTTAATATTACGCGTTTTAACCACTGGGCTATTTCGGAAAAGTCGTCAATGGTAATGTTGAAAACAGCGATAGTATATAAGAGAAACTATTTGTTTTTAATTAGTTTCGACAGATAATTATTGTGACAATTACGCCTCAAAACAAACCTCCTTAAAATGCAAGGCAGTATTTCATGTAATATAAATGAAGGTTTCCTTACGATCTATTCTTTTAACAATTAAGTACATGAATATGAAGTGCTGCTCATAGCTCAACAATCAGTTATGAGCACATATAGTATAAAAAAAATTATAAATAGCATGTGATTCAAATTATTCTTTAAATTGATGAATATTTCACCTAAAATGTTTCATTTAAGTGGGTGTAAGAGGTAATTCACGCACTCTTGGCACGATATCAAATATTTAATGATTTAATTAACAAAACGAATCAGCTTCAAACTCATCAAAGAAATTTCTCGTAAATGAATGAAATAGTATGAATAGTGAGATTCTATTCTTGAAAACAATTTTCCTTATCATACGTTGACATTCATCATTCGAACTGTCACTATGGCGTAACGGTCTACGAGTCTACGAGGCATAGTTGTGCAAAAGTTGCAGGCTCAATGTGAACGCACTAATTCCGATAGTGTAGGGGTGAAATAGGAATATTAATCCCGATTTCTATCATGGTGGCTATTCTTAACGCTATATTATAGTACATATGTGTGTGGGAAATCACGGGTGCAATTTCTATTCCCTCACCCTCCTAATCCGATGGGATAGTAATACGATACGACCGGAAAGGATTCAGGTGCAATATCAATGCTTAACGTACTTTTCAAAGCACGAGATTGTTGTCATTGTCAACTCCAAACATCAGGCTGCTACTAAGAATGTTTGGCAATAAAATTGTTTTATTTTTTTATATTGGCCTTACCCGGGACTTGTACCCAGGATCTGCTCTATAAGCTCACCGCTAGACAAATGAGGCAGTCCCCTCCTTAATTATTAGTTTTCTTTAAATAATACATTCGTGTTTTAGTGTCCTTTTAAACATCTTAGGTATCTCTAACCAAATGACAAAACTGTATTTACTACATCATTTATAACAATAAAGCAGTTGTTGATTTTCTTTTTATAAAGCAAAAGCGTCTAGTTCTGGTAATTATCAAACTTACCGATTTTTTCCTCATACATAGCTCCAAGTACCTCATTAATTTTCTCTGGTATTCTGTAATGTTCCATGACTTTGGTGGGGAGCTTCGGTTCCAGTCTCCCTTTCGTTTGCTGATAGTTCACAAGTTTCTGATACAAGGCATAGGATTTGCACCAACGTTGATGAGATAACGGCAGGTGATCTTGATGCTCAATACAATATGATATCTGTAATTTTACGAAATGTTTTTGCTATAACGCATTGTCAATTCTATTGCCTTAATAAAAGCGAAGGTAATTAAATTTACAAAACTTATATAAATGGTAAATATGCATTTTAACATTTATACATAAGCCAATGGATATTATTGTATGTGCATTTTGAAACAATTTGATAATCCGATTCATATTTATTAACCGCCTCTTTGGCCAGCAAATTAATTAATACTAAGGCTACTTGCTCTTCTACAGACAATGATTTCTCGGATATAAATTTCGTATTGGGCCAAAAAAAGTTCATTGTGTTTTCCTGAAATATTTCTTTACAGTTGGTAGTTGTGAAGTTCCCGCGGCTTCGAAACAGTACGTAAACGCCTTATCTTTGAGCATCATCTTGCGATTGAGCTCACTTACCGTGGCACATTGGATCATAAAAGTAAAGGAATAGAGAACAAACACTCACAACACATCACTCATTATCATGGTCAAAATATGTCAGGTGGATTTGATTAAAGCCTTCACATTACCTGACCACATCCCTCGCAATCTTTTAACTTCGTTTGCTTCCATTGTCTACAATTGGTATCCGCACAAAGTCTAGGATACAGCAAGGCCTCCTGCTCCCAAGGTACCAGCTTTCGTTTTAGAATCTTCTCACAAGACAGTATCATTTGCATTCTGAGCACTCGATAATCCTGTCCGGTAATATTTTGAACATCGGCGTAGATGTGCTTTTGTTCTACAATAATATAATGAACTTAGATAAAATACTTCTTAAATGTATTTATCGTTGTGGTTATTATAATATAGATGAAAACGATTCAAAAAATCACGTGTAAATTACACAGAATTTTTTAATGTAATTTGAAGCAGCTTGAAGGATCTCCTGAGTCTGATCAACATAAGAACCAAAAAAAAACTCTTTTTGGCATATTTTAATGACAGAAAGCACTGCCGAAAAATAATTAAAATTAGGTCTATTTTAGGTAAAAGTAAGTTAATATAAAATAAAATATTTTTAAAAACAAGCTTCCATTTTGTAACATTTGAGAACAAATAACGATAATGTGTTGATTATATTAAAATTTCAGCTCAATCGAAAAAGTGGACTTAACCCCAACCAACTAATAGGTAAAATTGATCGAAAATTTGTTACATGTAGCATAATACATAATATTTTTACTTTATGTACCTAATTATAATCGACCTCTTGTAAAAAACTTAAACGGCTGTACTTTTAAGCCGTTTAGTTAAACACTAATTTATCTCTTTCTGTCATCATTGATTTGACATTCTAAAGAAGTAGACACAGCATTCAAAATCACCCGCTTTACAAAGTTTATAAGTAAGGCCTCTAATATATATTATATTCAGTTATATTAAAATAAATTTTGATACCTTTTAGATGAGCGATAGTAGAAACAGCGAAGCATAAAAACTGATGCTTAGCCCAATCTTCGTCTTGATGTTTTTGACTGCAGTAGAATACTAATGAACAAAACTTACAAGGAAATCTTTGTGTCAACGTTTTCTTACAAACGTGGCAGCTACTTTGCAGGAATACTTTACGGAAACTATATTTATAAATGAAATCTTCGTTCGTATTAGATAAATATGAATAAGTATCCGAACTATGAGTCTGTTTAATGAATTTGTTTTTATTATCGGTATGAGATTCTTTTAATTCTTTATTGATCTTTTCTATTTCTACCGAATCCTTTATTTTAACTTTAGCTTGTATAGAATTGGGAGGTTTATTTTTTTCTTTTTTGTAATCAGTTTTATTCGATGATGCAGGAATGTTGGGTTTGCCTAATAAGTTTTTTGGCTGCGATACAGAGTTTTGTCTTCGCTTCTTTTCTTTATTATTTTCTTCGATATCTTCCTTTGGCGCTATTATGTTTATTTGTGGATTGTTTTGGCGTAATGATTCAGTTGCTTCATTAACAATTATTTCAAAAGTTTTATTAACATCATCAGCGCTTGATGTAAGAGCGTCTTCAAAATTTTCTATTAGCTCAAAAGACAAATCCAGCTTTAAATGTTTCGAATCAGCCTCAGGACCTTCGATAGGATTTATTGA
Source organism: Nymphalis io (assembly GCF_905147045.1). Taxonomy (NCBI): domain Eukaryota; kingdom Metazoa; phylum Arthropoda; class Insecta; order Lepidoptera; family Nymphalidae; genus Nymphalis; species Nymphalis io. The sequence continues at coordinate 9,731,405 of NC_065910.1, read as the reverse complement.
TTGTTGTTTACCTTTTTCTTTTGATGATTCAGGTTTTTGATCAGATTTCTCAGAGTTATTAGATTTCGATGTTTTAGTTGTGTCTTTATTTGTTGCGTCTGATTGTGTAGAGGAATTATTAGTACTGGTAGATAAAGCTTCTTTTTTGCCTTTTTTCTTTGACTTGCTTTTGCCTTTACTTCTAGCAGGACAAATGGGAACAGTGCTTTTTGCATCCGTTTCTACATCAGGCTTTTGAGTATCTGTAGGTATCGGTTGGTCTGTTGGGTCTGTTTGGTCACATTTTCTTTCGTCAGGTGTTTCCATTTTATTTACACGAATGGTTTTAGTTTTTACTATATCAGCACTTTCTTTCTGTAACTTCATAATTTCATCATCTGATGGCTTCGGCAATATTGATTGTTCTGCTTGCAAACTTTCTAATTTATCCTCAGATGGTTTTTTAACCTGTGAATCTTTAATTTGTTTTTGAAACAATTCCTCAAACTCTTTATCCACTTCACTAGTGCATATTTCAGCACCAGTTAACTCTGCCAGTGATCGTTCAATAGATCGCCTTAATTCTTCCATATCGTTATTTACTTCAATAATTCTAGACTTGATATCATTTTTTTCATTACTAGTGCTAAGAGGCGAAGCCATTTCGGTAACTTTAACAGTTATGGGTTCAGTAAGAGTTTTAGCATCTGGTGATTCACCTGAACCTTGAATAATAGGTGTTGCTGTATAAATAGGAATACCTAATTTAACCTCATCTGTTGTTGTTATTTCTTCAATAACTGTTTCATTATTATTGTCGTCAATATGTTGTTGACTGGTAGATCTCGGGTATTGTATCAAATCAGGAGTAGCTATACTTAATGTTTCTAGTTCATCTTGCTTATTTTCTACAAAATCACAATGTGTTGCATCAAAATATGTTTCTTTTTGATCTATATTAGTTTTTGTTTCATGTTCAGATATATTTTTTTCAGAATCCTTACCTGTCGATGGACCAACAGATTCTATAATTTCAGGTACGTTGTCAATATTTTGCTGTCGTTTTTTCTTTTGTTTACCTGACTTTACTTTAACAAATCCCAAATTGTCTGACCCTTTATCGATATCTGGTTTTGTAAAGTCTTTTTCTTGTAGATTTTCAAAAATTTTAGGTAAATCCATTGTTTTTTCAGTAACAACATTTTCTTCTTCGTTTTTACTTAAATCTAATGATGAAAAAGATGATTTACTGTCAAGGTTTGCAACGCTAATATCGATTTTATCAGATTGTTCTGATAAAACTTTATTTTCAATATCCTTTGTATCGTCATTCAAAGTTATGGATTTATCAGCAGTAATCTCACTTTCTTGACTACTTTTATTAATTTGTTTTTCTTCAAACACACTATCAATTTTAGGCTCATTAAGTATATGTTTTGTACTTTCGTTTATTTTACAATCTGAATCAATTTCTAATGATTCAGGGATATTTTCGTCTTGAGATTCTGATTTTGCCTTACGTTTTTTTTGAACAGGCTTAACAATTTTTGCTTTTGGTTTTAAGTTCAGGTCTACTGTTGTTGTGTCTAATTGAACATTTTCCGTAGTAATACTTTCACATTTTGTAACCATTGTGATATTCTCTTCTAGTTCCGGTTTATATTCTTTATTGACATGTGTTTCTGTTTCGAGGGGATGTTTTTTACCTTTTTTATTTTTTTTCTTGCTTTTCGTCGCTTCATCCTTTAAATTTCCTTGTAAATCTCCAGATTGGCTTGAGTCCGCGAAAAGTACTGGAATAGGGACCGTATTCTCCGTTTTATTTAAAGTGTCCAAGGATACTTTGTCTGTTTCAATTTCTTCGTTAACATCTTCTGATGATTCTAACAATTTTTGGAAAGCTAGAGTACAAGGATCATTGGCGTCCGATTTTTCTGAATCATTGCGATGTTTCTTTTTTTTCTTTTTCTTAGAAGCTATTGATTCTTTTTGTAATACTTCGCAGGTTTTAGGTGGTTCTACATCCTGTGTTGTTACATCATGTATGTGCTCTTTTTGAAGAATTTCTAAATTAATTTTTATATTTTTTTCTTCCACTTCTTTAATCTCGCATTCTGAAGTTTGTGGTTCTACATCAACTTTTGGTTGGTCCACAACTTTCTTACTTTTATTTTTCTTTTTACGAGCGACTGGTACTACATCAAGAGATTCTTGCAATTCAGTATTTTCTTTTTTATCATCTTCTGCAGTATTTGTATTTGAATTGTCCTGTACTATTGGTTCAATCCACGTGTCTTGTTTGTTTTTAGTTTTACTTCGTTTTGGTTTTTTGGGAGCGTCAATAGCTGCTGTAACAGGCTGCTCTTCTATTTCAGGTGCAGCTTCAATAGGACGCTCTGTTAAAGAAATTTCTTCTTTATTAAGACTTTCGCACTTAACAGTTTCATCAGCATTATTTATGCTTTCAGCTTCCTTCGTTTCGTCTACATTTTGAGCAGTTTTTGATGGCTTAGGACGATTTTTAGTTTTTCCTTTCTTGCTATTCATTTTTATGATAAGTACACTTTCACTTTTTTATTCACCCATAAATAAAGTTAATAAATAATCTAACAACGTGCGATCAATACAACTTTCTATGTGCATCTGATCGAATTGTGTGTCACTTGTTATTCTTATCCTAAAATTTCAACGTGTCCGAGCACGAAATGTCATACCCTAAATCCTGCAATAGAAAATCAATCTTATACCTAATATAAATAAGCTTCTATTTTCGTTAATAGGTGAACATTTTCGAAATGCCGATAGCAATGAGGAAGAGTGGGTTGCCAAAAGTGCATTCGCACTGTTACGGATCTAAAAATATAACGGATTTATTGGCGGTGAAATTTGTAACTATAGGCACTAATCGAAGATGAGATATAGGACTTAGTTGACATAGAGTTTCTGAATAAACAAACCAATAATAATATTAAATCAATATAAAAATATACAAATCTAATAAGGTAGTTTAATTTATTTTAAGCCAACAACATAATAACTATTATTATCCAATTTAACAAGTATATTGTTAGAGCTACCGGCTACTTCTACATACATAAATTACAAATAATTTCGTATACAAATTGTATGGTTTGTATTAATTACATATATCAATTATTTATTCACTTATATTTATGATTATTTAAAAGTTTTATTTATCTTAACGTTCTGTATTTACTTCTAAAATGTATATAAAAACGTTGTAAAGTTAAAAACGAGTTATAAAATCCTGCAATTGATTATTACCGTCCGCATTACTACCGTCTTACCATTTCACTGCCGTCTGCCCGTTTCACTATATTCATACAAGCTAATAATAAAAACAATTAATAAGCGAACATAATAATATTTCATAGACATTTCATATATTTATAGTTAGGTTAGGTTGCCTTGGTAAAAGTTAAATATTATAAATACATTTTACAATCCCTTGCAGCAAAGTACAGATGCTTTACTATTAAAATTGGATTTTGAATTTTATTATTACGAGTATCACGTACCAATGTGTTTTGCCTATACTCACCTACGGTGCCGAAACATGGACGCTTACTAAGCATAACATGCACAAAATAAAAGTGGTACAAAGGGCGATGGAGCGTGCTATGCTAGGCATCTCCCTCGTTGATCGTGTACCAAACGCAGAAATCCGACGAAAGACGAAAGTCGAAGATATTGGGAAGCGTATCACGAGGTTAAAGTGGAGATGGTGGAAGGTGGACTAAAGTCGTCACGGAGTGGTGGCCTAGAGAAGCAAAAAGGCCAGTGGGCAAACCATTGGTACCCAAGCAAACCAGCGGTACCCTTTCCGTCTTAACGAGGACCGCCACGGAATCGCTTTCGCATGCTACCATGAGGCTCTGTAACTGCTTGAGCCTTACGTTAACATATAACTATTAATCTGCGAGATATATATCAAAATAGAATATAAACATAACTACACTAAAACATACTCACAATTTGATTTTTTTTTAAATATGTAAGCGGACGAGCGTATGAACCACGTGATTGTAAGTGGTCACCAACGCATATTACATTGGCATTGTAAGAAATGTTAATCATCGCTTACATCACCTATGCGCCACTAACCTTGGGAACTACGATGCTATTTCCCATGTACCTTTAATTATACGGGCTCACACATCCTTCAAACCGGAACACAACAATACCAAGTAGTGATGTTTTGCGGTAGAATACCACCTTACCATCAGGAAAATGATGCACCATCCATGATGGTCCAATGGCGTAATCACAAAATAACCGTGAAATAATTACGACAAATGTATTCCAGTACAATGTTATCCACAGTTATAGGCATTTACACTACAATCAACTTAATCGAATGTAGAAGTGAATTTTGAAGAAGAAGAATTTTGTGTGCTAAAGGATATTACTCATCCGATGACTTTTTAAATGATTGTACACCCTGGAAATGAAACGATCGATATTTGGCTAGTGTTGTATATGTATTATACTTCTTGTAAAGGATGAGTTTCTTTCGCCGGTTCTTCTCAGGTCTGAGGTGTTTATTTCCGAACCGGTGGTAGATTTATGACAATCAATAAGCGAGTGTAACGCTTCTATATTGAATAAAGATTTTTGACTTTTGAAGGTAGAAAGAAATAACAAACAGATAACATTCAAACTTTAAATAAATAAATAAAACGAATTCAGTGCTTTCTTTAAAAGTTTCTTAAAATGATCGAGTGTTATGGAAGTTGATATCAATTATTATTACCGATTATGTTTATAACTGAGGTGTGATATAACGGGAAGTCGAGTGTCAAATTGAACCTGTGCGCAAAGGTCATATTTATTGACCGAATAAAGTCCCCAGATGACACTGTCATCAAACGTCAGTAGGGTCAACAGCAATTATTACAAACCCCCAAAAAAACGCACAGATGTGATGGTATGGTACAACATAATGACGTTTTTAAAACTTTGTATATCAATATAATAATAATGTTATTTATTATAAAATTTTATATAAAAATAAACCGTAGTAATGGTATTTTTTAAGAATTCACTTCATTTATCCCTCGAAATGTTGACAACCGACTGTATCATAAACGGCTCTAACTATTTTGCACACATTTATCTTTTCTAAAAAATCATTATTAGAGCCGAGCGAAGCTTGGTCGCACAAAAACGTATTGAAAACCTACATCACTTGATGGAGTGTGTCAAGACACAGAATCAGAGGAAGTTACTCTTAAATGATTTAAAAGTATGTTTGTTCGATGTTGGATAGTTCAGAGCATTCTAACGGATCGTTTATCAGAAATATTTTACTGGTGGTAGAGCTTTGTGCAAGCTCGTCTGGGTAGGTACCACCCACTCATCAGATATTCTACCGCAAAACAGCAGTACTTGGTATTGTTGTGTTCCGGTTTGAAGGGTGAGTGAGCCAGTGCAATTACAAGCACAAGGGACATAAAATCTTAGTTCCCAAGGTTGGTGGCGCATTGGCTATAAGCGATGGTTGACATTTCTTAAAATGCCAATGTCTAAGGGCGTTTGCGTTCTAAGTGGTCAACTTACCATCAGGTGGCCCATATGCTCGTCCACCTTCCCATTCTATAAAAAAAAAATCTGCTAGGATGCTCTTGGAATTTTATCTAATAGCAATAAATAATAAGTGATGTTACAAAATTTAGAAGGGACAATGGGACTGACGTGCCTGTGTAGGACAAAAGTCCCTAAATTAAATAATGAATTTTAAAAAAAGAATATATTATAATAATATACATATTTTTGATATGTATAAATTTTTCTAAGGCAAAATGAAATCAAAGTAGCGTTTTGATGTCCTGCGGTGATATTTGAGCTTATGAGTGGGTGCTACCCAGACAATTTCACGCAAAGACAAACAAAAGTTGATCTTAATCAAAGAGTGCGGGTCCAAATAGGAGTAAGCATGAGTTTTGATATTCTCAACTTGTGTCTACACACACACACACCGTAAGAAACACCGTAAGCAAACCTGCATCAGATAATTTTTGCCACATGTGTCTTGCCTTTAATCAAAGCACTATATAAGCTACAATAATTGTCCTTAAGGGAAAAGAAGACCTCTGCCAAGCGGCTGCCAAGTTCCATTCACGGTGCGTTACTTTATTCTATTTAATATTTAATGTTAATCGTAGCTAATCTCATATTTAATTCAAGTGCTTTGACGCATGTCGAAACTGTATCCAAGTCACACATAATAATAAGTTAACAATGGATTTAAACATTAAAAATTTACAACAAAGCAATGCTTATACAACGCAATATGTCATGTAAAGAAAATCGAAATGACCTACATAAATCTCACATAAAAACCGTTCGTAGACGCGGTCCTTGCTATGTCGATTTAAAAAAAAAAACAGTCAATGATATCGGATTGTAGCTCTTATTGTTGTGCACGAAGGGTGAATTTAAATTGTATTTAGTTAGACAATCCGTCATTTGATCGAGTGGCCCCCGTTTTAAAATGCTAATGAAGAAGGGTTGGTGCACCCCAAAAAACATAGTTAAAGAGCTGACTTTGAAATAAAAAATTTAATTTTAATACAGACTTTATGTTTATTACAAAGTTGGAATTATAATAGAAGTTTGTTCCGTGGTCCGTTTATCGAAAACAGTGTAGGCTAGATTTATAACTTTGACATGATCATGTACTGCTCAGCGATTTCGGCCACGGTGGCCATTTTCAAGAGAGGCTGACCAACGCAGGACATATCTTAGAGCACTTTCATACGAAGTTATTTTAATTTCAGTTCGTGTATGTTGTAAGGATTATTAATTTATAATAAACTACACAGATTGTGAGCGGGAAAAAAAATTGTGAACAGAGCATTTAATTTAGAATGAAACGTTTAAAAAAAACAATTGTTTATAATTATTCGTGTATACGTACGTAAATTGACTTGTTTTTACATTGCTATTTTTCCTGTTAACGAATTAAATAATATAAATGACTAATACTTTATGTATTATGTTTAGAGATTAGAAGATACATTTTACAATATTGGTTTCCGTTATTTTAATTTAGTTTTAAATTATTAACAAGTCTATCTAGAATATGACGTCGGATTCTAATTATATCTCTATTAAATCGAACGTTTTTTTATATCAAAAATAGCCTCCTAGATTATAAAAAGTTAGAAGGGTGAAACCGCGTCCCTCTGCGAGGGGAGATAAAAGACACCGCGTAAACTAATTATAACTGCGCACACGCATTCGGACACGCGACAAGTAGTATGGAGAACACTTTTGTAATAATACCACAGTTCATTTTGCAACTGCTTTTTATAATAAAAGTATGTAATTATTACAAATTAATAAAAAATACGTAATAAGATAATTATAATAAGTTGTTATATAAGAAGATAATTATATTTGTGATATGTGTGTGGTACCTACACAGACTTGCACAAAGCCACCAAGTAAATACATATACAATTAAAGTATGGCCTATGTATGAAAGTCACAACTTCACGCTTTTATCATCTATATGTTATTGTATAATAGACAAAATTAAAAATATCTACAGACAATTATTATAAAGACAAAGAGGTTACCTCATGAAGGGTGTCATGACTTTCTCTCTCGTCTCTTAAATGATTGTCGCTGATTCTGTTAAATTGATCAATATATTAATATAAAATATTTTCTACTAAATATATAACCGAGATGGCCCAGTGGTAAGAGCGGGTGAATCTTAACTAATGATCGTGGGTTCAACCAGGGCAAGCACCACTGAAATTGCATGTGCTTAATTTGTGATTATAATTCATCTCGTGCTTTACGGTGAAGGAAAACATCGTGAGAAAACCAGCATATGTTTAATTTCAGCGAAATTCCACCACATGTGTATTCCACCAACCCACATTGGAGCAGCGTGGTGGAATAAGCTCCAGAACCTTCTCCTCAAAAAAGGAGAAGAGGTCTTAGCCCAGCAGTGGGACATTTACAGGCTGTTACTGTGTCTCTAGAATGATTGTTGGTGATTCTTTTAAAATGATCAATATATGATAATAAAAGATTTTCTACTAAATATATTGTGACTTCAACTATAAAAATAAATATTATTATAAATTCACAATGTTATGTACTTCATATAAATAAATAAATTCCTTCTCCGTACAAGTTACCCGTCTGTGATAAATCTGCACATGTTTGGCGCGTGCCTCGCCCGGGGAGGACGGCGCAGAGTAGTGTAAGTCAGATTGTATTACAAGACTTTAATATATAATACATTAGTAACGGACCAAACATATTAATTAATGTTGACATATTAGTTATACATTGTTATAACACATACTAAGTATCTATATAAATAAAATATCGCCATTCAATATTTACTTTTTAATATCCCTTATGACAGATTTAAGAACAATTAAAGATATATAAAATATATTTGAAAAAATGTTTAGTATTAAGTACCTTTCAAAATATATACCTAAGTGTATTTTTTGACAGTTGCAATTATCTGTACGCCAATTACTCTGTGGTTATATGTAAATGGCTAGCACGAAAAATTTATGTCCTGTTGAATAATTCCCTGCATTAAAAACGATATTACGTTGTGCGTGACTGTTCCATAATTCGGGGCTTTGGTTCGATTCCCGGGCCGATTACGAAACAGCTGACCCTGTGACATATTGTTGTAATGTCATTCTGTTTATAAAATTTACAACTTTAGAAAACTTGTGCTGCAGAATATTATAAAAGCTATATATTTGTCAATCCTAAACAAATATATTTATTTTCATTTTCAACAAATCATGAGCGTTATTTATAAAAAAGAAGGTCTCTTCGAATCAGTAAAAACATTCATCTTCATTGTTCTGGTTTCACTTTTTATTTTTTTTCTCGCAGTGTAAACCTTCAAAAAGGTACCCGGGTCCTATGGGGGTGGAACCGGGTTCTGGTTTCACTATGGTATGATGTATTCGTATATAAAGCATGAAAGGATTTGCTTGATGCTAAAAGGAAAGCTGACACTGGGGATTTATTTAACCATCGTAGGATGATAATACATATTTCTTTCGTACTTTCCTAAATATTAAATTTTATTATTTGACACCAGTTTCGCCAAGATTGGATCTTCACAGCATAGCACTCCCCTAAAGCTTGCCACAAAGTGCGACCCATTATCATAATACCTACTAATTATCCTAAATCCGTTTCTATAACGGGCCGGTTGGCGTGGTTGGTAGATATTTTCCTTTCGCGCCGCAGGTCGTGGGTTCGATTCCCGCAAAGGACAGACATTTGTGTGCATAAACATGTCTGTTTGTCCCGAGTCTGCGTGTAATTATCTATATAAGTATGTATTTAAAAAAGAAAAGTAGTATATGTAGTATATCAGTTGACTAGTTTCCATAGTACGAGCTCCGCTTAGTTTAGGATCAGACGGCCGTGTGTGAATAATGTCCCAGGATATTATTTTATTCAAACGTCCGTGTTCTTTAGACACGCTAATAATATACACATTACTAAATTGTTTTTTTAAAGCAATAATTAATTTATTATTATTATTAGATATATATTTACATAGTTCCCAGTCGTGGGAGTTCGGAACGGGATATCAATATTTATACATAGATAACTTAAGCATAATTATCAACTTAATCTAAATATAAAGATTATATATATGGAACTTTCCTTACATATGAAATTAGCATTTTGTTATAATGACCACTTTGATCTGAAATATCTCCTCTTTGGTTAAGAATTCCAAATTCACATTTATAAATTCATTTAGCTGGTACATTTGAGTTTTGAAAACAGTCATTTATTTGTTTTTTGCTCATTATTTTTTTCTTTGGCTTTGCTTCGCACAATGGAAAACATGAAATATCGGTATATTTACGAGTACGAGTTCTGACGTGGCACCAGTGCTGGTGTTGCAAAAGAAAGCACGGTACGTTTTTTGTTTAAACGTTTTCGTTCTGGAAATTTCAACCTTCAGAACTCACCCCGTGGACGGCCGGAGACCAAAGTGGAAAATTAAAAATTAAAGGCTATTGTAGAAGCGGATCCATCACAAAGCACTTCAGAGATATCTGCAGGCTTCAGGGTAACTGATAAAACTGTATTAATCCACTTGAAGCAAATTGGGAAAGTAAAAAAACTTGAACGATGGGTACCTCATGAATTGAGTGTTACTTTGCTCAACCGACACAATAATGAAGGGATTTTAAATCGAATCATTACTTGTGATGAAAAGTGGATACTGTACAATAATCGGAAGCGCTCATCGCAATGGCTGTACACTGGAGACCCAGCCAAATCTTGCCCTAAAGAAAAATTGACTAAGAAAAAGTTGTGAGTGTTTGGTGGACTAGCGCCGGTATCGTTCACTACAGCTTTTTAAAATCTGGTCAAACGATTACGGCAGATATCTATTGTCAGCAACTGCAAACCATGAAGGAAAAACTAGCTGCTAAACAACCGAGATTGGCCACTGCTGCTTCACGACAACGCAAGACCACACTGCACAACAAACAACTATTAACTTAGATGAGTTACAATTGGACTGTCTGTGACATCCACCGTACTCCCCGGACCTTGCTCCAACAGATTACCATTTTTTCCCGAATTTAAACAACTTCTTACAAGGGAAAAAATTCAACGCCTTCAAAGAGTTTATTGATTCTCGCCCCCACGGTTTTTTTAGGAAAGGGATCAATAAACTACCTATGAGGTGGCAAAAGTGCATAGATAACAACGGTGCTTACTTTTATTTATTAAATATATTTTACAAAAAAAATGACTTAATATTCCTTCCGTACAAAACGCCAATTTCATATGTAAGGACCTAATATTTCACTTATATCGAAATATATAAGCGAAATAACACTCATAATGAGATCTCATAAAGTATACGCCCGATTCACTTGAAATTTATTACAGTTACTCTTTCTCCGACGTAAACACTCACTTATAGCGGATTTTGCGCAAATCCTATCCCTATCCTATCCTAAAAATATATATATTAATATTTTTTATCTACCCGTGTGAAGCTGGGACGATTAGTTGGTATTGTAAAAAAACCATTGCGAACTAAGCTCTAGATGTAAAATGAAAAATCCTATCAATTTAATTTTAACAATATGGCCAATCCAAGCTACATGACACAGTTGTATTTTTTTTATAGAATTGGAAGGCGGACGAGCATATGGGCCACCTGATGGTAAGTGGTCACCAAACGCCCTTAGACATTGGCATTGTAAGAAATGTCAACCATCGCTTACATAGCCAATGCGCCACCAACCTTGGGAACTAAGATTTTATGTCCCTTGTGCATGTAACATTTATTACACTAGCTCACTCACACTTCAAACCGGAACACAACAATAACAAGTACTGCTGTTTTGCGGTAGAATATCAGATGAGTGGGTGGTACCTAACAAGACGAGCTTGCACAAAGCCCTACCACGAGTGAATTTTAATTTGAAAACACACGACAGTGTTATTTGAAATTTGCTGTGAAATATCAATAAAGTATATTGAAAAAGTAGATTCACCCGTGAAACATGCTGATCTCCAGATCCTTGGTCTCATATCTAGCCGCTAATCCAACGAGGCAGTTGATATATTGGTAGGCCAAATTTACAATATTGTGAACAATAGCCACTATACTAAAATAAGCAAATATATAACTAGAGTAGATAATAAATCTTCGTCAAAGTTACAGCCAGACTCATACGTCCAAAATCAATTTATCAGCTTTTATCAGGTTTCATCCGAGTGTAACTTTCAACTCTAAACTTCCGGTACTCTACTGATTATTTCTTAACAGAACAACTCAATGAGTTAAATGAAACAATTTTGTTACTATACGAAAAACATAGCATTCTATAAGCATTTCTATTTATATTAAAAAAAAATAACCTGGTGGAAGCCTCTCTGGGTAGGTACCACCCACTCATCAGATATTCTACTTAGGAAACTGTTATGTTCCGGTTTGAAGAATGAGTGAGTAACTACAGGCACAACGGCCATAACTAAGACGTTCCCAAGGTTGAAGCTTGGCACATTGGCGATGTAAGGGATGTTTAATATTTCTTACAGTTACCACATACCATCCCGACTTTAACTTGTAAAAAAATGTATATCAAGTCATCCATTTTTAAAGGTTAGAAGATCAGTAGTATGAAAAACGATCTTAATAATAAGTTCTAAGCTGTTATATCCTAAAATAACACTTATATTCGGCCTACAAAACCGAGCGATGGGTCGTTGAACCCATCGGGGTGGCCACCCTGATTGCATTACGAGTTTCCATTGTTACATCACTTGTCGATAAAAAAACCCAAACAATTATGATAAATTATAATTTTTACTTAGAATAGAACTATTAATAGATACTGATGGGTTATAAATCTGTATTTTAAAAACTGTAAAAAGTTTCTAATTAATTAATTGTATAAATATCCTGGGACATTATTCACACACGGCCATCTGATCCTAAACTAAGCAGAGCTTGTACAATGGAAACCAAACAACTGATATACTACATATAATACTTTTCTTTTGTAAATATATACTTATATAGATGATTACACCCAGACACAGGACAAACAGACATGTTCATGCACACAAATATCTGTACTGGGTGGGAATCGAACCCACGACCTGCGGCGCGAAAGGCAAGTATCTACCAACCACGCTAACCGGCCCGTCAATTATTTATAATTATAATTATCTTATATGTTGTGGGTATTGATTAACTATATCTTGAATTGTCGCTCGCTTAATGCTATATCCTGGGAAAAAGCATGAGAAATGGGCCAGATGGTAAATAGGGTCTTTGTTTATATATACATTAGTACTGAGAGATATCAAATATAAATACCACTCCTTATGCTGTATATATACCGCTAACTAAGACATATAAGATGTTATATATCTTGTGTATAATTATATTGGACTTATCATTCTTTAAGTCTGAACACAACAATACTAAGTTTTGTGTACTATCCACCTTAACAAAGCTCTTCCATCGGGTTTTATTTATAATTAAGCATGGATATTGATAATATATAATTGATGTGTACACAAATATATGAATCATGAAAAAATTGTTAATTGTTAAAATAGCAAGCAAATACAAGCAAATGTTTTTTTATTTCTTGTTTCAATTTGTATTATTAGCAATATTATAACAAATCATACGTTTTACCTTAAACCAGGCAGCACGCTGGTTTAAATGTTTGGGGTTACATCGTTCTACTTCAGTACAGAAAATATTGTTTCTAATATTCATATTGTTACCTTTATTGCTATTTATTTTCATATACAAAATAATATGAAATCAAATATATAATATAAATTAACGCTTGCACTTTAAATTATATTTATATGTATATAAGTAAACACTTAACAGATATCAAATCGTCATATTTGTAACGATATGACCTTATTTAGTTTTGTTAGTGGGTGGCTAGTTATAAGGATATAGATTACGGGGTACTAGGTTCAATTGTCTAATAGCTTATTATAATAAGGAATCATAATTTGTTAGATGTCTATGGTATGACACTAATTACACCGGCTCAGTCTTTCCTCTGTAAAAAGCAATATTTGGTACCCAGGAAGTGATGAACTTAATAAGATTGATCTGAACTTAACTACTCAACTTAATGGTACCCATTACCGGTAGGTATGTCGTATTAAATTATACCCCTGATTCACTTTGTAGATGAGAAAATTTTAAAGACAAATTTCAGGGTATTTTTATTATTTTTAGCGAAACAGGAAAAAGCTTTTTTTATTAACTTCTGTTACGCTTACTGGTTATAAACACACCTTTTATTTGCAGAATAGCGCTTTACACGCGGCTATGCTCGCGTCATAATTCAGAATTGAAAAATACTATTTTTCACAGCTCGTTTTCAAAAATGAAGGATTCTCATACAAACATTTCATCATCATCCCCTTTATCATTAGGGGTTACATTATCAGAAATCCTTCCTCAGTGCTAACCTGCCGTGTAAAAGGAATCTGTTTGTAAATTTTCATGGTGCCTTTTTCGAATTTTCACTAGCCCCATTAGTTTGGGCTATATTGATATGTGAGTCAGTTATTATTTTATATACATAGGCGAATACATAATATAACGTAAATAAACAGTAATCGTATGTAAAATATTATATACCGAAATAAAAAAAATCTTCCATCAACTTTATTTGTTCAAGAGCTAATTTTAAAATAAAATTTTTAATAAGATACTGAATGGAAACAAGCTACCACCCTCTACGGTGGCTGAAAAAGGCTTCGGCCCCTAATAAAGACATTTACAAGCAAAATGCAACCTTAATAATTATAGTCCAAGTCTCATTTTCACTTACCATCAAAACATTTCCATTAAATAAAACATTTACAGCACACATTAAAGACAGAACTTTAACTACCATGAATAAGGTTCTTATTTCATTAACTTTACAATTTCCGTGTTTTATATTTATTGTTATTTGAAATTAAGCTTTATGTTTTATCGTTAAAGTCGTATTTTCGTTGTTATACTGTTTAAGAGTTTGCAATATAAGGGTCTTAATGCGAAATAGGAAGAAAATGTAACAATTGTTTGATAACGCTTTTAATATAAAGAACTTTAGAGTCTACATCAAAATATGTATTGTAGAACATTATTCGAAATGAAATAATAAGCTAATCTAGTACTAATTAATTTACATATTAGCAGGCCGTGCTGTTTGGCTTAACCCGTTAAATTTGAATTACATATTTTATTAAAAAGGATCAATATTATTTAAACGATAATTCCGCTCGATTTGCAGCAGTGTGCATAAGCGGCGCACACATATATATATATATATATATACATAGCACAGCTGTGAATTAATCTAAAAAAGTAAGTAAGCATAAAATATAAACAAAATAATTTCTTGATTAAAGACGTTTCCAATAAACACTGGTTATCACCATTATTATACTATATTAATTGAAGTTAGTGCTGAGCACAAGCCATGTTAGGTACCACCCACTCATCAGTTATTCTACCGGCAAACAGCATTACTAAGTATTGTAATGTGTTCTAGTTTGAAGGGTAACTGAGCCAGTGTAATTAATTATAGGCACGAGAATCAAAACTTCTTAGTTCCTAAGGTTTGTGTGGCATTGGCGATTGAATTATGTTGGTTCTTTAGCCTATTTTGGGGCGAACACTGTTCTAACTATTATAATATATTAAATTATATAATTCTAATTTCTCAAACCTTTTTTTAGTATGTACAAGTTTTGTCACTTTCTAATATTATCTACACTTTATTTGTATATTTACGGAATCAATCGCAAACTTCATGAAATTTGAATTACAGCCTATAAAAACCTAATTCTTTAATTTAAAATTCCCCCTTCTTATACTTTTAAGAATGAATGTACTATTTGTTTCCCAAATAAATAAAAGATATGTGTTGACTGCCTCGTTAATCTAGTATCTAATTAAAGGCCGCAGACACTAAGGTCCTGGGTTCAGACTACAGGTCAGGCCGAATATCAGCGCGGACTCTGGAAATTGGAAGTGTGCGCAGTCCCTTTCTCGGAAAGCACTTAAAGCCGTTGGTCCTGCGCCTGAACTCTTTCCGGTCGTGTCGGATTTGCCGTCCTGTCAGATTATGAGAGTGCACTTGTGTTAGCGCACACATTTGTACACAATATGTCGTACGTATTGGTTCGCCTCCCTTGATAATGTTCGCCGTGGCTGAAATCGGTGAGGATAATATCATCATGTTAGTTATTCAATCAACTTATTATATGAGTTGTTCAAAATGCTCTTATTCCAAAATAAAAAAATATATGTGAACGAATGTGTTTATTAAATATTTATTGAGTTCATAGATCATACTCGTAGCACACATTGGGAATGAAACGATCGCCCCCTGGCTATTAATGTATCATATTGAAAATTGTACACAAATAAAATAAGACAAAAATTTCTTTATTTATTTATTTAATCGATACACCACAGTATTTGAAATATGGCACTTAAAACAAGAATACGATAAAATGACAGATACAATTTCAAACACTTAATAGGTATATACAGCATTAATAGTTACGTTAGCCTCCAAAAACAATTTTTTTAACAATACTCTATTTAATAAATACTACAGACTGCAATATAACACGCTTATTAATTATTTGACATTCAAACAATTAGCAAAAAAATAAAAAAAAATGAAGTAAAAAAAATAAAAATAACTAACAATAATTACAAACAATGATAATATAAGATTTTTAGAGATAATACCGTAATTTACAAAGTTCTAATATTAAGTAGAATATAACAAACTAAATATAACAGTAAAGATATCACAATCACAATAAAGCTCCCAGCGTTAATTTTTTGCGAAAAAGAGGTAGTGAGTCGTGAAAAATGTCAATGCCATCGCTGTTGACTTTATTATATAAGTTTATGAGGTGGATGAGTGGAGAGTATTTACCTATATTTGATTTGGAAGTTCGAGAGGAGAAAATTTTTTTTAGAGGTTGTCTAGGTGCAGTACGTGGCACTGCTATGTTAATATTTTGTAGTAGATCTGTTGCATCCAAGTGGTTATTCAATAATTTATAGAGAGTAATTAGAGAGGCAATTTCGCGGCGTTTTTCTAGAGTGCACAGTCCAAAATATTTTAAACGTGATTCATAGTCGGCCTTATAAGGGCAACTGTTACTTCTACTAGCCAGTAATTTTGTAAATTTGTGTTGTATGCGTTCTAACCTTTCAATGTAAATCTTATAATGCGGATTCCATACTACAACCGCATATTCTAAAGCGCTACGTATAAACGAATTGTACAAAGTTATGATAGTTGCCGGTCTCTTAAAATCATTGCAGTTACGTCTGACAAAACCGAAGCTTTTCCAGGCCTTCGTGGCAATATGATTTATGTGAGTGTTAAATTTAAGTTTGGCGTCGATCATAACACCTAAATCACGAACAACCGAAACTTCCCCGAGCGATTTGCCCTGTAAGCTATACTGATGTCTTATTATGTTTTTATTTCGCGTAAACTTAATAAACTGGCACTTATCGACATTTAGTTCCATTCCATTCAAATCACACCATTTTTGTATGGAGTTTAGATCGTCTTGGAGCAATTTGCAATCATTCATGGATGTTATAGAGCGGTAAATCTTTAAATCATCAGCAAAGATAGAACATTTGCTGTTCTTGATACAGTGTGCAATGTCATTGATAAAGATGATAAATAATATTGGGCCTAGGTGTGATCCCTGTGGAACACCAGAGGTCGCAATAAACTCGTGAGATTTGTAATCACCGAGTGTAACTCTCTGTACTCGATCAGATAAGTACGATCGGAACCAAGATAGCAGGGGGTCATGAATGCCGTATAACCTAAGCTTGTAGATTAAGATTTTATGATTAACTTTGTCGAACGCGCTACTGAAGTCGGTATAGATCGAGTCAACCTGTTGTTTATTGTCTATGCACCCAGAAATGTAATGTATGTAAGCTGTGAGATTTGTAGTGGTTGACTTACGCTGGCAAAATCCATGCTGATCACTTGTAATCATGGTATTGATATATTGGGACAAAATTGGGGTAATTATACTTTCAAAGGTTTTGGATAATATGTTTAACATTGAAATCGGTCGGTAATTTCTTACATCGCTCTTTGATTTCTTTGTAAATAAATGTAAATTTATATAATGTAATTTATGTAAATAAATGTAAATTTCTCTCGCCGGTTTTATTTAGATCAGGGTATTGTTATATCTGGACCGTTTAAAGTTTTTTTTTTACTATTAATGAGTAATTGTCGAATTTGAGTCGAATTATTTTATAAAACAAAACGATTTTCAGAATTTATTTCAAATGAAAAAATATAATGTTTTAATTTGAGTCGAATTGCTAGCAACTAATTGTACTCGTATTAAAACGCGCTCATTCCGTTGAAGTATACTTGTAGCGATCGCGCAGTTAGCTCTAGAGCCGAATTTGCATTTAAATTGTTTCAGAATTCACGCAGGGCTGGGAGAGCTTTGAATACTTTTTTTATTTTTCATTCAAAGTTATCCATAAACATTATTCAAAATTAAGCTAACATAAATAAAAAAAGCTTTATCTGAAGTCGATAACAAGAATTTTTGAATCGTCATTACACGAACGTAAAATTTTAACTGGTTCGGAATGTAGTCTGTACTTAGAATAATCGCTAATTTAATAGTAATTAATTGAAATGATACCACGCCTTTTTATTATATACTACTGCCGTCACGACTTCGCGCGGATGAAATAAGAATTAAGAATAAGAATATAAATGAAATCCTGTAAAATGACACATTTTTTTGTCAAAATCGGTCCAGGTTTTTAAGAGTTCAATGACACATGTACAAAAGATTTATATATATATATAAGTATTTGAAGATTTCTTTATAGATACTCTGTTGTCTAACTAACTTTATACTGTACACAATGGCCCATTACCTAGGGCTTGTGAATTATACAGCCAATTTCCTACATCCGCGCTGCAATTGATAATTGACAAAAAAGGCTGTCTTTCTGGAAACAGAGGTCCAATACTGCATCTGTAGCCGTAAAATATATATCGGAGAAGCATTATTCCCAAAAATATCCTTATTATTGGATGTTTTTATTACTTGTCATTTGGTGTGTGAGCTTTATATTGGGTGAAATGCAAGCTAAAACAAATAATGACTTCATAAATTAAATAACACTTAAAACTAACAAATCACGAAATATTACAATTTATTTTACTTAACATAAAGCACAGCAGTATCGCAACAGCCGAGTATCCTCAATCACCCCATAATCATCCGCCTCTACCATTCAAACTCCATCTTTCTTATTGACAACCACGCCTCTCTTTTGTCTCTAACCCACTCCAGGCGTGAGCCTTGCTTTGGATGATGGTTTTTGAGAATTTAAATATCGAACAAAGATTCAAATAAAAAATTAAATAACAAATATCAATCATTCTCTACGTATATATATTTCAAATTATATATTTGTTCCGTGTGCAGTTGAAACGCTTCAGCCTTGTTGTAATACCGCAAACGTTTTATAAAACATATAAAACCCCGTCTTATTGCCTCCAATGTTGACAGGCTGGTTAATTTCGTCGAGACAAACGGAATTGCGATTCAACGGGGAACGCTGCGAGCATTGCTTCCATTCACTAGTCATGATTTGTACAGTAGTTATTTTTAATTTAAATTTATATTTTATAATGTATATTTTTTTATGTATAGTTTATTAGACGTCACCAACCCTTGTAGGGACAGGTAAAATTCAACGTCCAATCAAACTTGCTAAGTGACATTGACAGAGTGATGTCGGTGACGCTGGTCTCTCGTTTATAATGCAAATTAATAATGGGTAGATATGTCTAATAACTATAGACTGGCTGGCATAATGACTAGATTATACGAGTGCAACTTAATAGGTAATGGATTCGAACCCCAGATCGGAACATTAAAAATGTATGGAAAGTTATGGGATAACAATTGTTTTAATTAGTTCCTTAGTTCCCATTGTAGAATAGTAAACAGCCTGAACATCCTACAGCTAAGGCCTCCTCTTCCTTTGATGAGAAGGTTTGGAGATATATTTTACAAATTTATGCTGCTCTTAGTAGAAAGAAAACATGAAACGGGTATGCAATTTTTAATATAAAAGGCCACGCCCCGATCCACCGTGATCCGTTCCTATATTGTGATATATATTTTGGAATAGCTTTCCTATTCACAAAAACGCAACGTCAAAGTATTGTTTATTCAACTAGATCCATAAAAGCATTTTTAAATGTTACAGTATTAAACTAAACCTAAATGCTAATGTAGATTCTACAAGAACCGGCAACAAACCTGAGTTCCGCCGATTTTACTCTTTTCCACATTTACGTAGGTATGTTAATTAAATATATCCTAAATGAAAATTTTCAAATCCTGTCACATGCTTTCTATAATCCTTTATCGAGTAATAAATCTTATTTATTAATGTTTTAAGATGAGATTTAACTCTAATAATAATTGAAACAACCCTCATAAATTAATAATGAATAATCATCTTGGTCATCACACTGGCAACCTAGCGTGAATACGGTTAAGCACATGCTCAATTTATGATTAAAAAAAAAAACTATTCTTTCCAATTCTTTCCAATGAGCCATTTTGATCAAACATTGTTGACGTATAAACCCCGTGAACTTACACCCACGAATATTATATATCCGTAAGCCGAGCCTGTGGTTTAAGGTTACTGATGTTTTGACTTGGTGACCGTCTGTAAATATAAAAATCAGAAACATAAATGACCTTGAACGACTTCAATATTCACATTAAAAACAATTACAAGTTTTACACACATACAATATTAAACACGGTGTGTTCTTTGAGAGATCGTCTATGTATTATTTTTTGTATGTACCTACATGGCATAAAGAAAAAATGTAAGCCCTTAACTTCCACTTTTTAATCAATAAATAAATGTTAAGCTTATATATTACATAATAATAATTGACTTTGAGTTAACGATTTTACGATTATTTTTATAAAAGCAGTGACAATCATTTCAAAGCGACTAGCAAAGATAAACTTATAGCAGCAAGCTTCCGCCTTCACAAAATCAATACAGCCTTCCTGGGACAAGGTTCGTTATGTTAACGATTGCGTTATAATAAAAACGCGCAGATATTTTCAACTTTGCGAATTGATAAACACACATATTATGCTTAGACAAATATATTAATGTTTTAATATGCAGTTGATATTAGCTTAATTACCATGCAAGATATATAAATATAAATATTAATAGTTGATGATGTACATGATTTTAAAAGTTTCTTACCGGTTCTTTATTAGAATCTACATTACGAACTGGTTTTACATTGAATATAATCTCGTAAAATATCGATTCAAAAGTCCTTGTTATACTTAAAAGTATAAATATTATTTAATTTATTTTATGTAATGTAATTATTAAATATAACAAAATGTTATGTCTTTTAAAATAGATATGCCCCATTTTTATAGTCTTCCGTGTATTTTTTTTTTAATTATATTATAGTAAAGTATTTTATTTCATTTTAATTTATACATCATCGATAAAGCGATAAGCCTTGCACGCTTTCAACCAGCTTTGTATGCCATGCTAAAACCATGTATTGTTTGGGTGCAACCAAGTTTATTAATAAATAAATATTACAGAACATTGACGTAGTATATATCTACAATAACAATCTTTGTCTCCTCTTTACTTTATGGTTAATATAAAAAAAAACAAAAGCGAATCAAATATTCTCTACATTTTAAAAGCTGTTATCTAACTTCACCTGCTAGTATATCTGGGTCAAATTTTGCATCTGAATTTTAAACTAGTTCCAACCAATCGATTGAGCTAAAATTTTGCTAAAACTAAAACTTTAAATTTTAGTTTACAATATAAAATATTCTTTATTCAAGTAAGCTAATCAAATTACTTTTTGATATTATTGTTACATGTAATTGAATTTAGAGCATCCACCGGATTGAAATGTAGATTCTACCGAAAAGCACCGGCCGGTAGCTCAGTGACTAGGTATATTAAGTAAAATTGTTATATTATATTTATCATGCATGAAAATCAACGGATACTTAGTACAGGCTTTATTATCTATGTTGTCTTTTATTTACTAGTTAGCCTTATATATTAATGATATTCGTCATGAGATTTTAATTTATTAATATAATTTGCTTGGTTAATTATTTTAAATATACATAAAAATAATTTATTTCAACGATTAAATTAGTAAGTTAAAACTTAGTCATGAAAATTTTAGATATAAAGCTACGCAATTATAATCTATTCGAAGTGTTGGCAGACAGCCTTGGCTGAAGTTGAGATAGCCCTTTTGGGAGGTAATGCAGGCCTTTTGGGCAGTGTGCCATATTTTGATAGAGAACTGAATCTACTATACCACTGATGATGTGTTGTGTTAATCCTTTTCTAAAGTCTGTATAAGATTTAACCTTATAATTCTGTTTGCTTTATTAAATTCATTTTTTTATATTTGCCGGGAGAGCAAATGACTCTACTACAACTGATGGTAAGTGGTAGTAGAGTCCAAACGCGACGAATTTGTAAAATAAAATTTGTAATTTTAACGGCTTTTTTATCTAATCAACCTACCAACATATCTATTTGTTTATTTTTCTTTTTCTATATGCTTCATATTACTAGACCTGTAATGTGTATAATAATCTTATTCTTGCCTGTGCTTTTATTAGTATAACTACTTAATCAATTTACGCATACTTTTATTAGGGTGGCTGAAAGAAATCTCTTTTAAAGTTACAACACAATTTTTGTTTATGAGCAACCATTCAAAGAACTTGTTTGGTACTGGTTTAAATACAATTTTAAAATACAACGTTATAAATTAAGTTATAAAAATTGAAGCAATATTTAGGTATTATTATTTATGTGTGTGAACACACACATAAATAATAATACCTCGTTTTTATTTAGGTATTATTATTTATGTGTGTGAACACACACGTAAATAATAATACCTAAATAAAGCCGAGATGGCCCTGTGGTAAGAACACGTGAATCTTAACCGATGATCGTGGGTTCAAACCCGGGCAAGCACCACTGAATTTTCATGTGCTTAATTTGTGATTATAATTCATCTCGTGCTTTACGGTGAAGGAAAACATCGTGAGGAAACCTGCATGTGTCTAATTTCACTGAAGTTCTGCCACATGTGAATTCTACCAACCCGCATTGGAGCAGCGTGGTGGAATAAGCTCCAAACCTTCTCCTCAAAAAGAGGAGAGGAGGCCTTTAGCCCAGCAGTGGGACATTCACAGGCTGTTACGGTACGTTATGTGTGTATATAAATACATAATAAATGTATTTACCCAAAGAAAGGATTAATATAAGTTATAAATTTTTATTTATTACCTCGATATGCACAATTAATTTAAGTTCATAAATATTTTATTTAAATTATTTATATATTTTTTAATAGTATAGGTAGGCGGACGAGCATATGTGCCACCTGATGGTAAGTGGTCACCAACGCCAAGACATTGGCATTTAAGAAATGTTAACCATCTCTTACTTCACTAATGCACTACCAACCTTGGGAACTAAGATGTTCACGTGACTACTGTTCATGTGACTGGCTCACTCACCCTTCAAACCGGAACACAACTATACCAGGTACTGCTGTTTTGCGGTAGAATATCTGATGAGTGGGTGGTAGTGAAGTATAAATAGTATTAGACAATTTTATAATAAAAAATACATCCTAAAGTGAGCGACAACAAATATATATTGTATAGCCACAAGGACTGCTCATTGTCACAGGGTTGAAAAATCAGTTTGATCACTTTCCCTTTCAAAATCACTTTCTTTGGGTAAATACATTTATTATGTATTTATATACACACATAACGTACCGTAACAGCCTGTGAATGTCCCACTGCTGGGCTAAAGGCCTCCTCTCCCTTTTGAGGAGAAGGTTTGGAGCTTATTCCACCACGCTGCTCCAATGCGAGTTGGTAGAATACACATGTGGCAGAATTTCAACGAAATAAGACACAAGCAGGTTTCCTTGATGTTTTACTTTACCTTCAAGTACTAGATGAATTATAAACACAAAATTACAATAATCTACTATTGTTTATGATTTTTTTCCTATATATTGATTACTCATTGATCAAACGACATATTAACAATTTATATCGTCTTTATCAATTATGTATTTGTACAAAGGAATGTTTTCCACGATAACTGAGAAGCCGTGGAAACTCTTGAATGTTTAAAGTTTAAGAGTCGCCTGTCCCAATTCTGCTGAATTTCAAAGGAAGCTTTGCTTATACAATTTTATTTCTTTATAATGTATTCACAATAAAGGTAGGCTTCTGAATAAACAAAACGAGACATAATAAAATTCCATGAGTTAAAATTTTTATTAATTTATAAGACTTCCTGTCATTTTTAAGATCCCAGAGTAAATCAGTAAAATTACAGCCACAAAATCTTAAGCGCAGAGACCACCTCTGTCTAATTTTACTGATAAATAAAAATGATTGCCTATGTGAGTATAATATTTTACATATTGTCATAATTATTTTCCTTAATTAATTATTTTGTTGAACAATGTAAATATATTTATTAGAGCGACATGCCGGTCGAAAGAAGTCATAACAAAAAAGATTAGGCTTAGTCTAATAACACAGTGATGCAAAGTAACGGGTAGGAAAAATATGAGAATAAGGAAGCCTTAACAAAGGGCTATCGAAACGGTCGCGGATTAAAAAGCATACCTACTCTTGGACCTAGGTCACGTGATCGAGAGAAATAACTAACAAAACTTAACCTTTTTTATTCAATGCTACTTTTAATGGGAACACATGTAACTGTAAGCATAGAGATATTTATACACTTTTACTATAGAGTACCCAGTAAACGTCAAAAATATAAATTTTAAAAATAAGAAAATAATTACATTTTCCTAAATGGTAAAAAGTAATCGATAAATTGATAAAATTTTAAAAACGTAGCGTCCTTTTTTAACGTTAATATTATATACGTTAATATATTATAAATGTAAAACATAAATGATAAATATTGTGATATAGCTATACATATAGCAGCGCCAGGGTAGATTCAACTCAGGTTTTAAGAAAAAGGTAATAAATTTCTGTCAGTCAATAAGACATTAGTAAAAAATTATTAAATATTAAAAATTTTATTTTTTGTCCAGAAATTGGACGTTGATTGGCTATTACTTTCACGCCTTTCGATATTCATGTAAGCTTAAATATTAAAACTCAAAACAATATTGCTAGTACGTCATAGACTTGAAATAATTAATAATTCTATTTGTATTGCTTGTAATTACTTTTATAGAGTCATGGAAATACCACATATTTTTGTTTTCTAAATATACTTTATTGTTACCATTTATTATTTACTAGTTTCCGCACACGGCAGGGGTGGTGGCGTGTTAACTTCTCCTTTTCTTTACCCCTGACAAGATGAATTCAAAATTTCATGCTGATCGGTTGAGTTTTAAGATGTGAAAGCAAAAAACAAAGACACTTACGTATTTATAATATTAGTAAGGACTATTAAAATAAAATAAGTATTTACCTATTATTTTTAATTGTTATCTGTAATTCTGTAATTTTAATTTAACAAGCACTTTCAATTATATATTTTTATTTATTAATCACACATGCTCGTCCATGCATTTGGTTGCATTTTTATCTTATTTTTAAACATAATTATTGCTCTGTTTTTTTTTATAAAATTAAAAAACTAAAACAATGCCTAATTACACTTTACATATTATAATACTAATTAATACTTTACAAATTTATTATTTGTTGTTTTAGATTCATATTATCATTATATACATTTAATTCATATCTTCCTAATTTATTTGAAGATATATAAATACATAATTATCGATATATATGGTTATATACTCTAACCAAGTCATATATCTTATGTATGTTATAATCATAAACAATTAACAGGCAACTTTTGCCAAATGTCTTTTCCGATTATTATAAGAAACAATTCGTTATCACAATTGTAATAAATACTAACACTTCAAAGCGCTCCAGAAATCTTTAGGGTCACATTTTATTACTGAAATATCAAGAACCGGGCTTTTTAGGTCGCCGGGGATGGGCGAGGGCGGTAATTTCTTTGTCCTCAGTCTTTAGGGTCGAAAATCGCTCGAGAAACGTAAACGGTACCCGAGTTACGAGCTAGCTCCCGGGACGGGATCGATCCCGACTTGTATCTGGTTTTTTCGGACACTATACCAACCGGGAGGGGTGAACGAACCGGGTTATGTAAGGTGGGATCGATAGCACGGGACATGCGCGCACCCCACGAACGACCCTCTCATAATCGTTCTCGCGGGCCGCCGTTACGGACGTGCCGTGTTTTATTTTTACCGCGTTTTGTTTCCCTTTCGTTCTTTCCTTTTATGATTTAAGCCACCATGTCGAAGGGCGACGGTGAACAACAAAACGGCTCCGGCGAGGAGTCCAAGACCAACCTCATCATCAACTACCTGCCGCAGAGCATGACCCAGGAAGAGATACGGAGCCTCTTCTCGAGCATCGGTGAGGTGGAGTCCTGCAAATTAATACGCAATAAGGGGGCTGCCTTCCCCGATGCACTGAATCATGCGCTGCACGGCGGAGGTCAGAGCCTAGGCTACGCCTTCGTCAACTACCACCGCCCCGAGGATGCAGAGAAGGCCATCGCGACTCTCAACGGACTGCGCCTGCAGAACAAAACTATCAAGGTATCATACGCCAGACCCAGCAGCGAGGCCATCAAAGGAGCGAACCTGTACGTCTCCGGCCTACCGAAAACGATGACACAGACCGAGCTGGAGAGATTGTTCAGTCCGTACGGCCGCATCATCACTTCGCGCATCCTTTGTGAGAATTCCGGAGGAAGACCGTTCACTGGAGGAGAGCAGGGCCTATCAAAGGGAGTCGGATTCATCCGCTTCGATCAGAGAGTGGAGGCTGAGAGGGCTATTCAAGAATTGAACGGAACAGTCCCTAAGGGAGCGACGGAGCCGATCACAGTGAAGTTCGCAAACAACCCGAGCAACAACGGCAAGGCGCTGGCGCCTCTCGCCGCCTACTTACCGGCAGCGCTGCGCTTCCCGGCACCTCTCGGGAGATTCAGCTCAGGCAAGTCCCTACTCGCTATCAATAAAGGTCTACAGCGCTACAGCCCGCTGGCGGGCGAGCTGCTCGGCGGCGTGTTGCCGGGCGCCGTCGGCTCCGAGTGGTGCATCTTTGTTTACAACCTAGCTCCCGAGACCGAGGAGAACGTCCTGTGGCAGCTGTTCGGACCGTTCGGCGCCGTCCAGAGCGTTAAAGTGATCCGCGACCTGCAGACTAACAAATGTAAAGGGTACGGATTTATCACGATGACTAACTACGACGAGGCCGTCGTCGCTATTCAGTCCCTCAACGGCTACACGCTCGGGAACAGAGTGCTGCAGGTCAGTTTTAAGACGAACAAGATCAAAACGATCTAAGTCGTCCCGGATACGGCCTAGCTGGACGCTAGGACGGCACAGCAGGCGCGCACCCATACATACTACTCTTTAATACTGGCGGAGGACATCGCCGCCCAGACAAAGGACCTGATCAGACTGTCTTCCCGACTAGACCGCCCGCAAGGGCATTTTGTACATTAATTGTATATTTAATCGATTTGCTCATTGTACCTCTTTGTTCGGCGCCCGCCATTTTCCCCCAGGCAACTGGGTTAAGTGTTACGGAAATCAAAATGGCGGAAAGTGATTGCGCATGTCCGGATGAAATGGCGACGCCGGGCAGGGAGCCGGAGCGCGCAATAATATGTTAAGACGAGGCATCAAATGCTCTGACAGCAACCATACATATTAATAGTCAATAACATAATGACAATCATCGCTTATGAAAGGTTGTGGTTATCGAGAAATAGTTATCGATTATAAATAAAAGTAATTAGCAATAATAGCCTAATGCTATTCTCACATAGGCGATCATATCTTATGTACAGCGGCCGGCTCGGCTCAAATCGATAATGTTTGCCAAATGTATTCGTCTGTCGCTCACTGTAGACCGGCCAGGCCTCCACGGGGAGGCGATCGGCGCAAATTAAATAGTTATTGTTAATGATTGGAAATATATATTATCTATACTTATATTTTAATCATATATTAATCTAATTAAGAATGAAACTAATCAAAAACTGTGATAGGTTTTGATAAAATTTTAAAAAAATAAATCTTGAAAGATCTCGGGATATGAAATGAAAAGATGGGGGTGGTACAGCGGTCGGCGAGACGTTCGCAGCGACGGCACCGTCGCGGGCGGCCGCGTAACCACGGAGAGCATAGGTAGGTTAGTTTTTGAGAAACATTTTGAGGTGACTAGAAATCGGATTACGCTTAAGGGCGGTGTCGGATGGCACGCGCAATCAAAGAGGATGCGAAATCGATGCAGCTCTCCCGGGCCCGGGCGAAGCGGAGGCCACCCCTCCGCACCGCCCGCGCGAGAGCGAGACGGAATACTCAAGCCGGTCACACGGGTGACGAGAATGGTCCGTTCGCGGAACAATGGTGCATACTAGTCTAACGACGTCGTTTAGTAAGTCGACGTCTAAACATATTATGATCGGTACCTGTTATATTAATAATGTATGGATGCGACCCTGCGTCTATTCGAAGTAGGCTTTAATTGTCTTAGTTTAAATGAAAATTTGTAAATAGAGAAAAAAATGTTTAAAAAAATATATAAAAATAGAGCTCTCGCGTCAGATACGCCACAGAACACAGAAACTACAACCCGGAAAACATCGAAATTGAATAGATTTATTATCGTGCCGTCCTAACGACCCTAACGATTTTTGTAAAAAAAATATATACTTAAATATATGTAAAAACAGTTTTGTAACATTTCAGATATTAATAAATAGGTACTCATAATTACCAAAGATGAAGATTTAAATTTACAAGTATTTATATATTTATTATAAATGTAAAACGTGCAATAACTGATAGTCAGTAATTTAATAAAAATATATTAAACAAATGACTCGAAGAGGCGTTGCTAGACATAATGTCATGTGGGTTAGTACGTGTGCCGCGTTTGTTTACTATTTATTGTAAACCCGTTTACCCGAGCGAGCCACGACTTCTATTTCTTTATCTAATTAATGAAAAATTTAAAAAAAAAAAATCGCTTTCTTTGATCCAGCTTGAAATATGCTTGACATCCAATTTAGTGATAATATGTTTTATTATTAGGCGTATTGTATTAATTTAGATGAATTGTGAGTTACCTAAAACCATGCGTCATTAGTCGCGTATAAATAAACAATCGTTGAATTGTTGTAATTTTTATAATATAATAAATTAAAAAAAAAAAAACTTTTCGACGGAATGGCGCGTGGAATATTTACTTAAATGTTTGATTTATTTATTAATATAAAGGTTCGTACGGTGGTGACGAGCTGTATGAGTGGTCAGAGTGGTCGAAGTGATGCACAAGTTTTGCAAACTAACAATATTTATTCAACCGTAGTCGTATTTTAGGTTAAAATAGTTGTTGTGTTGTGATGTTTCGACTCAGTTTCTATAACTATACTAGTCAACCGTACTAACGGACAATTATTTGATGTTTCTCTGAGTCGAATCGATGTTAATAAATTACTATAATGATAATTATTTCAACAATATTTGTTCTTAGATTAACTTTCATTCATTTAGTGTATGTGCAATTAGTTGTATATTTCACTTATATTTATATTATATTAGGTGTGCATTTAACTTATTTAATATATTTTGTATTATTAAATTTGGGGGGGTAAAGGGAGGTGACCCAAATTGATTTATTTATTAGGGAAAATATATCGGGCGATTAATCGATTAAGTATTTAAAGGGAATATTCGTTTCATCCGTTTAGTTTGAAATATTTTGAATTGTTCGTTTATATATCGATTTCTTACATATTAATTTTACATATTCGTGTAAAAGATGTACGTTTGAATCGAAACAATAACACCAAAGTATTGTAATGAAAACTCAACGACTTTTTAGATAATAAATAAATGTAAATGTGAAAACACAAAATATTTTGGAGCGAAATGTTGGTTAAGATATTGGTAGGTGATGAAATAGTCGCTTAGTGCTGATATTAGTAGAATGTTTTGTGCGTTCCCTCTCTTCTTTCGGACATAATTAATAAAAAATAATATTAATGTTAAATTAATAATAGTGCTCAATAGGTAGAGGGCGCGAGCCTGTTTCTAGAATAAATATAAAAACTGAAAAAGCAATAATAAAATAAATTGTGAATTTTAACCACACATGAGTAGGTACGCTACAATATAATTAACTTGATATTTTTATATGTATTTTAAATATACTGTAATTCGTATCTTCATAGATATAAGCGGCCGACTTGCAAAACGTTCTACTAATTATTTTGTGATTGTTGCGTTTATGACTATCGACTTACCGTCTCGAAATATCGATATAAGTTTTATGAAATTAAGAAGGCTGTTTTAAAAGCAATAAAACATTATAGAACACCATTTGGAACTTAAGAAAGTTCGGTTTGGACGCGGACGAGGCAAAGAAAAATACGTTCTGAAATCGGTAGTCATTAATGCTCTATAATCGCAATATATCTACAAAGCTAGACCGATAGCTTTGTGGGTGTCGTCGATGTGTGAAATCCGACAGGAGACAAGGGATATTCAAATCTATTATCAATAGCATAACTGCTACTTTTTGAATGGTGTTTTGATGCATTTTTTAAGAAATTTAAAAAATAATATTAAAAATAAACTTAATTATTGGCAATCCAGAAACAATACTCTAATATGCATAGGCTAATTGACATTGAGGCTGTGAAATTAGCAAAATAAAAATAAAAAATACACGTGGCGAATGATCTTAATTAATAAAGTATCGTGTTAAGTGGAATCACAGAATGATAGAGTATTTTTTGTAATATTCGGTAGAAATGAGATGTGAGCGTTATAAATTCGCGCTTTTTTTCCGAATTTGACAGCTGTCATCTGTTAATAGACAGGGTGCGTACGGCGGGCGTGAGTGTTTGACACGTTCCATTACACTCAGATGCCATTTCTACTTCTCGTTCTGTGTACGGTAATCATTCAATCACGCGTACAGGCAAAAGGTTAATGGCCCATATTTAATAAGTAAATCAATTGACTTATCCGATGATATAGCGTGACCGTTGACTGTCCAAATAAAATATAAATGGAAAAAGCTAACAGCGTTTTCTATTCAGTAAGCTTATTCGTGGTATAGGTGATATGGAATGGCCTTAGTCTCGGGCATAAGCACAAAACACAAAATAAATGGCCGAGTCGTACGCTATTCCCATAGTTAAGACACAAATTGAAGAAATGAAATCTTCCATAGGAAATAACGTAAGTTTAACGTCTGCGCGTAAAAATATTTCAATTTTCAGTTGTGTCGACACTGGATGCGTCAAGTCTAGTCGAATGCTCAAAATTATATGTTGCATTTAGTGTTGTGACGCAACTGCAGTTTAACGTCGATAAATTGGGATCTTTTGAACATCGCAGACTATTCGAGACATCGACTAAATGTGTTACTATTACTTCATATGTCGAAATGTTAGTTGAGTAATTGCATTGCACAACACCTACTCTTTATGCTGGGGGCTATTGTTGTAAAATTATTGAAAATATAAATAATAAAAAATACGTTTGCTCATTACGTACTTCCTTGCCTTTTGGAACTGTTTCTCTAGTAGTTAACTTAGCGTACTCCTTCCAATAGTTTTACAATATACAGCCGTTTCCAAGCCAAACTCTCGCCTCCCTATCGCATGTTCATTATCATTGTGAGAACATACGACAGCGTTTTTAAACCGAGCCAATTGCAGAAACAAAGAAAAGATTAAATAGATTCTATTTAAAAAATTCTATAGCCTTAAGATATATCACCTTTCAGAACACCCTGTATCGATTTCCTATTCACAGATAACAAATCGGTGCCGTATGTAATCGCAAACATCATTATAGACAGTGAAAGTATAAACCGGAGCGAAAAAGGATATAACGTGTAAAATTAAAAAAAAAAAAAAAAAAACGTACTCGATTTCTGAACGTAATTTTCGATTAAAGCTTTCGGTTGAACAAACGATTGCAATAAATATGTAAATAAACAGGCA
This sequence comes from Nymphalis io, assembly GCF_905147045.1. Lineage (NCBI taxonomy): Eukaryota > Metazoa > Arthropoda > Insecta > Lepidoptera > Nymphalidae > Nymphalis > Nymphalis io. Next base: position 9,699,631 of record NC_065910.1, on the reverse strand, counting down.
AAGGAGCAGCTTCGGGTTAACCGAAATAGTTTCGAATTTAAATTAAAAAAAAAAGTAATATCATGTAATATCAATTTCACTGTCTATTTATTAGGTTATTTTCGGTGTTGATTCCTCTTCTGCACAACGGTTCGTTCCCATTTCGTGACATTTGAACATACGAAAGATCGCGCCACTATGGTGCACCGTTCATCTCCCAGGTTTCATTGTTTCACATTGAAAAACCAAAACGAGGCCTAATTCTTAAACCGGGCATCAATAGTGAAATAAATTTATCGATTCCAACGGGTTGGGATGGGAACAAACACGTGAAGCAGCGTAGTATGTGATACATTATAAAAAAAGTAGTTCTTTCATACGCCCTTAAATATCCAAAGGTTGCAAATGGTGTTATGAATCCCGACTTCCAATTTGTGTAAGGCTAGCGAGTAATTAGAGAAATGCAACGTAAGATAAAAATTTATCTCATAGTATTGTGTAAGTATTTTACCAAAACTCCGGAATGAAATTAATAAAGCAATCATATATACATATATATTATTAGTCAGTCGACATCCTAAATCCCGCTGACGTTCATTTGATAAACGTTTTTTATGAAACGCGCGAAATATAAACGAAATACTTCCCATACATATGTATATTAAATGAAATCTCAGAGGCGTTTCATTTCGTCTATTTCTTAATTACATTTAAGACGTAGGTATCTGTGTTGGTCGTACTAACAGATTTAGTTGTTGTGCCGCGACGTAGGGCGATCTGCGCGCGCGGTAATAGTCATTAAAATAAAGGCTATTGTATCCATGGGCGCGTGCACGGATCGCGGTTGCGTTGCCTTGTACCTAAGAGATAGATATTTCTATATTCTTGTGTCTGTTTAAACAATTACCTCTTCTTCATTATAGCTTTTGTGAAGATGTTTTATTTGCACAAGATAGTAGTGAGAATAAGATTGAGGCTAAACCTGAACTATTTAGCGATCTTTTTATATATCGTGTCGTCTGTGTATTGAACACGTCTGTCCATAATCTGTGCAATAGCAACGTGTACATTTGTCATGAATTGTAATCGAGCTGATATGTGCGATTAGGTTAATTTAGGCGTCTTTAGATAGCTCTTTTATTATTATTATTATTATTATTATATCGATGTTGTTTCGATAAAAATCCAAATTGCTTATATAATATTTACGGAACGACAAGCCGGACTACAGCAAACAAAGCCGAAAGAATGAGTTGCACAAGTGCTCAGGTTAACACGATAATTAAAAAGGCGCTAACGATACAGTTACTGATGCCCCTGCACAGTGACGGAAGTTGAATTTTTAACGGGGAAACACGGTAAAATGGGACTAATCGCCATTACCCTCGGTTCGTTGAACTAATATGAGCCATAATACAAATGCAATGAAGTACAATTTAGCATAAATGTTTAATTTAGCGATAATTTAAAGCAAATATAAAATATCGAATGACCTATTTTTTAAAATATGTGTTTTCAGGTAACTGGGTCATGCAACCGTTATTTCCCGTTAAAAAAAACTGAAAAGTTCCGAGTGAAGTCAGTTTTAGTATCATCTTAGGGGCTTCGTACATGACCTTACTTAGTTGTCGCGTGAAGAGAGCGCGCGAGAGGGATGGAGCTATACGGGCGTACATATGGACCCCTCCCTCGCTCTCGTAGCTCCGTCCTTATCTGTCACGACCGAGTAAGGTCCTGTGGAGAGCCTAGTAGTATAAATGTTGTTCCCTATATTTTGTAAGTCTGTGGTTTTCCAAACTCGTAGCTGAGCCCTACCGGGTTGATATTAAATAAAAATTATATTGCGTTTTGGAAAATCGCATCGAACCGTACTTTGTTTAAAGCTCGGTGTAGACATTTTTTAAAGTACTCATTCCTAAAGTAAGACATTATTAACCAAATATTTACATCAGTAGTGGTGACTTGGCTGTTTTAAGTAATTTATTCATTAATTAATATTTTCACGTAACTTATGTGTCTATAATTATTAATTTATTGGAATTAATTATAATTGAATAAAAAAATAATGAAAAATTGTCACATTTCTTCACTTTATACAATAGTTTTTACAATATGATATTTAATATCCTCAATGGTTGTAACTATACATTTCTTGTTCTAAATATATAAAAAACCCGAAATTTTATTTTTTTTCATTTCACCCTCTTATCCCCCAACACATTCCTGTACACATTTTTTTTTAAATGTCAAAGACGAGAATCGATTTCGAACTTTTTAAATTAATATTTATTTATTTTTTCAAATACGTTTTTTCTTGATAAAATAAAAAAAAAACAACAAAATTTCTTCCATGAAATTCATTTATTTTTATAAAAATATACTTACTTGTTATTAATTTTTTTTTGCATAGCAATTCTTCTTATAACAAATATTTTATCAATAAAAGATGGTAACTATTCTATTTCTTCTTGGTAGAATCTACATTTCGTTCCGGCAGTAGCTTTACAAGCAATTATTATTGTACAATTACAATGCAAAAGAAAATATTTAATTATATATCTAAAATGTGTTAGTAAAAACAATAAAAATAATTCGTATCTCTTTCTCTTTTCATCTTAACAAACCACCATGCATGTGTGATAGAGACAAATAATATAACAACAACATTACCTTATCATTAGCA